>NC_090729.1:142570010-142575010 GCF_036898095.1 Palaemon carinicauda
AGGCAACGTAAAAGCCATTCATGTGGAGATCTTTATAGAACAAGCTTCATCACCGATACAGACCAATAAACAGTTCAACTTAATGTCAGAATACATCCTATAACCATCTAAATGACATTGGATATTTGTCATCAGAAATCTGTTATGAAAGAATGTTGTTATTAAAGAAAGGTTTCCATGTATATCTGTGTGATAATGTTTTCATGTGGAGGACTAGTGCAGAACACATGTCAGATTAGGAAACATTGTAGAAAACTGATGTTTTGAAACAATTTCGCAATGTCACATGTTATGTGGCCTTGGCGAAATAAGAGAAAGCCTTAGAGAATCTACAGGGAAGTGGTGTAATTGTTACTCTGAGTGTATGATATTGCAGGTAATTTATTGTGAATGACTGGCAACTCTTCACGAGAGGTAGGTAAGCCTGTGTTAGTGTGATTTCTGAAAAAGAATTTCTCAGATTAATGGTGGTTTAATCGGCCGTGTGTTACGTGTCCATAACTATTTAGTATAGTTTTATGTAAGTAACGATGAGAGAAACGAGGCGCGAGAGAGATATAGTCTATGTTTAAGTTTATTGAGTGAGAAAAAGAATAGTAGAGTTACTGTCGTTGGGATGTGATACATTAGAGGGTTATCATTTTAGGTAGTAGGTTGGCCAGGGCACCAACCACCCGTTGAGATACTACCGCTAGAGAGTTATTGGGACTTTTGACGGGCCAGACAGTACTACATTGGATCCCCCGCTCTCTAGTTACGGCTCATTTTGTCTTGTCCTACACATACTCCGAATAGTCTGACATATTCATTCCATACTCTTCTTTGTCCTCATACATCTGACAACACTAAGATCACCAAATAATTCTTCTTCGCTCCAGGATTTAATTTCTGTTCTGTAATTGTTCAGTGGCAACTTTCCTCTTGGTAAGGGTAGAAGTGACTTTTGCTATGGTAAGCATCTCTGGTCATGGGTAGGGCCATAGCCTCTGTACCATGGCCTTCCACTGTCTTGGATTAGAGTTCTCTTGCTTGTGTGTACACTCGGGCACGCTGTTCTCTCTTGTTTTTCTTCCTCTTGCTTTTTGAAGTTTTTGTAGTTTATATGGGAAGGATCTAATATTTTATTTTCATTGTTGATTCTTCTCTTGTAGCCTCCCAGATGCTGAAGCCTTGACAAGGATTGGGGTCTTAGGGATTAGCAACTGTGCTCTAATGAAAAATGGGAACTGCTTTCCAACTGGACCTCAGTGCCCGATTGCTGATCCAACTAAATCAGTCAGCACTTTCTCTTTTCCTTTTGGTTGTTTTTTTATTCTTCCATCTCTTCCTTTTGGGCCTCAACTTGTGGACGACTTTGGCTTGTTTCATTATACTTTGGCTGCTTCTTTGGATTTGGCACAGTGGGGCATGGATGGCAATCCATCTCAATCTGTGCTAATTTAGACGCCATCACCCTCTGGTAGACCCCATTGGGTGCAGACCAAGACTGTTAAGAGGAGGGCTCCAGTGATCCGGTTTTAAGTCGCCCATATTTGGGGGTAATGGGTGACGCCAGGCATTGGAGTCGCCGGCGGGAGGGGCTAACTACCCCCACTGACCAGTGTATGCCCCCCTAAAGAGAAGGAGCCCTACTTTAATAGAAAACTGGTCCCAGCTGAAGCCTCTTCTATTTGTTGGACCACATGGGATAGGAGGACTGACATCCTCCGATAAGAGGTGAAAAACCCGGCTTGCTTCTTCCGTAAAAACCAACCCCTCAGTTGACAACCTGGAAAATACAAACATGGACCTCGATACACAGCTCAAATTCGGGTTCCAATATTGTAACATTAGAATCTTATTTATGTTATGTAAAGAATAATTAGAAAACGCTAGAGAAGAAGAAAATTAAGAAGAAGATAGAGAGAGAGAGAGAGAGAGAGAGAGAGAGAGAGAGAGAGAGAGAGAGAGAGAGAGAAAGGATGACGGTACAGAAAAATATAGAAAAGTAGAAGTATTACCTGGTCACTATAAAGTAATGAATTATGGATTTTTTTATTTTTTTTTTATTTTGGAATTTGAAAATGGAAGACATGAGCGTGTAAATGTTTTTTTAAAGCTAACAGGGAAATAGTTACTATATGTGGAGGGCACCCAAAAATTCTTCCCCAAAGAAATGGAAGTCTCTTGATAGCGACACTATCCCCTATACAAGATGAAAGATTAAAAACACTTACAACATTGGATGATCAAAGTGTCAAATGCGTCTCGCACCCCAATTTCAACCAGAGTAGGGGTTTGATATATGCTCCAGAATTGTTGGACGTAGAGGAAAAAGAAATTGAGGATGCACTGAAAAATCAAGGAGTAGTAAAAGTAGTCAGAATGAGAAAGAGAGTTGGAGAACAACGTATTCTTCTTGCTAATTTATTGTAACATTTGATTAATGCAAATTACAAAACGTTATTAAAACTGGTTGCTATCTTTGAAGGTGAAACCATATATCCCTTCACCATTGTGATGTTATCATTGCTAAATGTATGACCATTTAAGTCTATATCTAAAAGCTGCATTAAGTTTATTTTTTAAAAAGAAATTCAGGCCATTAGGATCATGGAAAGGGTTACTTTTAAAGAGGCTCGTAAAAGAGCTCTTGAAAGGCAGATAAGACCAGGGCAACCTTTTTCAATGGTTCTGAAGGAAAACTTGCCTAGGAACACGGACGAAAATTATATCGTCTCCTCTAACATAAAGAAACAAATGAAAGTAGTTAAAGAGGTTGAAAGTTCCATTGAAAATTTATATCCAGAAATTGTAGAAAAATCAAAACAGATACTTAAAGATCTGAAAGATATTCAAAAGCTATCTACTCCCATTCTAAACAATAGCACAAACCTCTCTCAGGCCATGTCCTTCCATAATCTGATGGAGGTTCCCCTTGAAATCAATTTACCTGGTGAACCTGTAGTGGGGAATGTGCGAAAACCTGACAGCTCACAACCTTTTAATCGAAAAAGAGAGAGACCTCCATCTCTCTTTCTTCCCACCATAAGAAACATAAGAGTCAAGACTTCAAATAAATATGATGCCTGTCTGCTGATGTTTCTGATCAACTGGAAGGCAAGTTAAATAAATCAGAAATTCAAGTTGAGGTCTGCCATCCTCTTCAACAATTAGATCAAAAGGACACAAAGAAAAGGGCAAACACAAAACCCAATATATCAAGATCCTCTCTAGAGATACCACCAGGAAATAGTGTTAGGTCAAATATTGCCAATGGGAAGACTTCATCCAAGGTGTCTTCCAAAAAATAAACCATAGTTTTTTTCCTCCATTCTGCAATGGAATTGCCAGGGTTAAAGCGCGAAATATGAAGAACTTAAGCTCTTCATACGTGAGCACTCCCTTATAATTGTATGTCTTCAGGAGAGCAAGCTCGATGCTAATACTTTGTCCTCGAGAGTATGTTAGTTATAGGGTACCATATGATCAACGAGCAGGGAGCCATGGGTAAAGTCTTATATACGTTTGTCGAGATGTTCCCCAAATATCTTTGTCTATATGTACCCCTCTGCAGGCAGTGGTTGTACAGATTGATATAGGGAGAAAATACACAATCTCTTCTCTTTACTTGCGTCCAAATTATAACATGTCATATGATATAGTAGAGAAAATTAAACAACTCTCACAACCTTTTCTCTTACTCTGAGATCTTAATAGCAGTCATCCTTTATGGGGTGAGGTTTGGCAACCACAAGGTGTAATATTATATCATTAATTTTGGAGAATGAAGATGTAGGCTTCCTTAATACAGGAGAGCCCAAACACATTCATATTCAGAGAGGTACCATGTCCTGCATTGACTTATCTGTTGTAAGCTCTAACTGTCTTCTCGATTTTAATTGGAGAACATTAGATGATTGGCATACTAGTGATCATGCCCCAATCATTATAAACACCATCAAGGGTCCACCTTTACATATCTTGCCTCGATGGAATCTTGATAAGGCGAACCTGGATAGATTTCGGGAGCTAATTGAAATTGAAGGAAATGCAGAACAGTTTGAAAATCGTGATGATGCCATTAACTTATTTAATGTAACTTGTCACACAGCAGGAGTCAATTCCATTCCTAAAACAACAGGGATATTCAAACGATGACCAGTCCCCTGATGGTCATCAGTACTAACTACCCTGCACAGAGCCACAAGAAAGTCTTTAACTCGATTGCACAGCTGCCGTACTGATGAGAATTTAATCATATACACGAAATTTAGAGCACAGTTCCATCGTTCCATGAAAGAAGCTAGGCGCCAGTCTTGGGTGTCATTTGTTTCCTCCATTAACAGTAGAAAACCAACATCATCTGTATGGAGGAAAGTAAAAAAGGTAGCAGGCAAATACAGCCCAAACCCACCACCAGTATTAAAGGTAAATGTTCAGTATGTGACTGGAGCAACCAAAGTTAGCAATGCCTGGGCTGATCATTTTTCAAATGTATCATGTAAGTGTGAAGTAGCTCCTGGTTAACAGTTTAGGAGCATTGAAGAAAAGGAAGTTTTGTATTTCGCAACAAGAAGGGAAGAGTCATACAATTCTCCTTTTACTGAAATAGAATTTGATTCTGCACTTGCTACGTGTAAAGGTACAGCCCCTGGACCCGATGGAATTCCATATGTAATGACTAAACATGTACCTGTTAATCCCAAGTTCTTTTTTTTAAGCATTATTAATAGAATATGGCATGATCATAGTTATCCAAGTGTTTGGGAACTAGCCATTATTTTAGCCTTTTTAAAACTGGGTAAGGATAAGTTTTTAGCAGCAAGCTATCGACCTATTGCATTGACATCTTGCTTATGTAAGGTCAGGGAGAAGTTGGTCAATGCAAGACTGATATGGTACTTTGAAAAGAAAGGTATTTTATCACCTATCCAGTGTGGATTTAGGAAAATGTGCTCAACAACTGATGTGTTGATACGACTTGAGTCCTCTATTTGTGAATCCTTTGGTTCCTAACA
>NC_090729.1:142580010-142622510 GCF_036898095.1 Palaemon carinicauda
TTCCCAAATACCTTTATCTATTCATAAACCCCTACAGGCAGTGGTTGTGGAAATTGATATAGGAAGAAAATATAAAATATGGTCTCTGTACTTACCTCCATATAACATTTTGTATGATAATTTTGTAGAGGTGATTCAACAACTCCCTCTACCTGTTCTCTTGCTGGGAGATATGAATGGTAGACATCCTTTATGGTGTGATGTTTTATCAAACACAAATGGCAATATTATATCATCAATTGTGGAAAATGAGGATGTTGTGCTCCTTAATACAGGAGGGCCACATTTTCATGTCCAAGGGTACCTTGTCATGCATTGACCTATCAGTCCCAAGCACTAATTGCCTTCTCAACTTCGATTTTAGGACAGATGATTGGCATACTAGTGATCATGCACCAATCATTATAAACACTATCAATGGTCCACCTTTACAAAGATTGCCATGATGGAATCTTGACAAGGCGAGCTGGGATAAATTTCATGAGCTAAGCGAAAATGAAGGGGATGCAGAAGTTTAAAAATATTGATGATGTCACAGACTCACTGACTGGAACTCTCCATACAGCAGGGGTCAATTCAATTCTCAAAACAAAAGGGTTATTCAAATGACGACCAGTTCCCTGGTGATTTTCATAACTAACTGCCTTGCACAGAGCCATAAGAAGATCTCTATCATGATTACCCAGACTCTGTACTGAGGAGAATTTAATTATATATTAGAAATATAGACCATAGTTTCATCGTGCCATGAAAGAAGCTTGGCGCCAGTCATAGGTGTCTTTTGTTTCCTCCATTAACAGTGGAACACCACCATCTTCTGTGTTGAGGAAAGTAAAAAAGATTGCAGGCAACTTCACCCCCAAACCCACCATTAGTGTTGAAGGTGAATGGTCATTATGTGACTGGAGCAACTGAGGTTAGCAAAGCCCTGGCTGATTCATTTCTTAAATATATAATGCAAATATGTAGCAGGCTCTGGTCATCAGTATAGTAACATTGAAGAAAAGAAAACTCTAAATTTTGCAATAGGAAAGGAGAAGTCATAAAATTCTCCTTCTTCTGAAATAGAATTTGATTCCACACTTGCTACTTGTATTGAAACAGCCCCGGGTCCCGATGGAATTCCATATGCAATGATTAAACTTGTACCTGTTAATACAAAGTCATTTATTTCAAGCATTATTAACAGAATATGGCATGACCATAGTTATTCAAGTGTTTGGGAACTATCCATTATTTTAGCATTTTTAAAACCCGGTAAGGATAAGTTCTTAACGTGTCAATGCATTAGGTCGGTATTTTGCTGCTGTTTATGTAAGATCATGGAGAAGATGGTCAATGCAAGACTGGTGTGGTACCTGGAGAAGAAAGGTATTTTATCACCCATGCTGAGTGGATTTAGGAAAATGCATTCAACGACAGATATGTTGATATGACTTGAGTCCTCTATTCGTGAAAAGGCATATGATACTGCATGGTGATATGGATATGGATATGGATATGGTATACTTAAAACATTCATAATCTAGGACTGAGAAGAGAGCTACCTTTGATGATTCAAGCATTTATTTCACATAGATTTTTTCAAGCTAGAGTATGTGAAATTTTGTCAGAGTGGAAATGTCAGGAAGAGTGAGTTCCTTTGGGTAGTGTGCTGAATGTAACCCTATTTGCACTAGCCATAAATGGGATATCCTCATTCAGTTCTAAAGATATTTTTTCAACTCTATTTGTAGATGATATCTCTATATCATTTGCTGGAGTTAGAATGGCAATGGTTGAGAGAAAATTACAACTCTTAATCGACAAAATAATTCAATGGGCTGATGTGAATGGATTCAAGTTTTCGACAAGTAAAATTGTTGTGGTCCATTTCCGTCATATTTGCGGAGTATATCCAACCCGGTTATGTACATCAAAGGTCAACGTATCCCATGTGTAAGTGAAGCTAGATTTCTAGGGTTAATCTTTGATTGTAGGCTTATATGAGTTCCTCACTTGAAAGCCTTACAAGTAAAGTCTTTAGGCTCTGAATCTTTTTAAAGTTTTGTGCTATACATCATGGGAGCCAGACTGTAAAACTCTTTTAAAATTATACAAGACCTTAATTTTTTCAAAAAATAGTTATGGGTGTGAAATGTACTCCTCAGCCACCCCAGGCCGATTAAAAGTTTTAGATTCTTTACATCTTGCTGGTATCAGATTGTCCACAGGAGACTTTAGAACTTCGCCTATCCCAAGCCTTCTAGTTGACGCTGGAGAATTGCCTTTAGACCTTTACCTCAAGTCTTCTATTGTTCGGTATTGGTTTAAGTTACAAAGACTTTCTAATTCTTTAGTTGGACAGACTTGCAATCCTTGCAAGGCATTCTAGATATTTTGAGTTGCACTCAGAAGCTCCTCAACCTTATGGTTTCCTGGTTAAAACATTAGTGGACAGTTTTAGATATAGGTAGAAATACAGTGCTCCCATGTAGGATATTATCTACCCTTTCTTGAAAATTACTGGATATATCTTTTTGTAAATATTTTATAGGTATGAAAAAGAACATGACTGACAACGAAGCCAGGTTGCTTTTTATGGTACATGTTGAAGAGCACAGGGAATACACACACAAACACACACACACACACACACACACATATACATACATATATATATATATATATATATATATATATATATATATATATATATGTATATATATATGTGTATGTATATTGATGGCTCCAAGTCTGATGCTGGCGTTGGATTTGGAGTATATAGTATTGATTTTAATTGTAGAGGTGCACTTCCTCTAGCATCCTTTTTATTTACTGCCGAACTGTATGGCATACTAACCGCTATTGAGAAAATAGTGTTACAAGACCAGTGTCTTACAAGCTTTAGAAGTTTTTAATTCCAATAATCCTTTAGTTTTGAAGATTTTAGAGTGTCTTTTAATTATTGCTATGAAAGGTATAACAATTTGATTTTGCTGGGTTCTGGCACTCATAGGTGTGTCTGGAAATGAGAAGGCAGATTCACTGGCAAAGAATGCTGCAGCTGAGTTGCTACCAAGAAGGTATCCCATTCCAAGTATTGATTTTTTACCTACAATTACTAATTTATTCTATAATAATTGGCATCAGCATTGTGATAGTTTACTAGAAAAAAAGATGAGAGAAATAAGTAATGTTATATCCTCTTGGAGGTATGATGGGATGCCCTGAAAGTGGGAGACGACTATTTGTCGTATCTGCATTGGTCACACTCGGTTGACACATGAGTTTTTGCTGGCTGGCCAATGTTAACCATATAGTGATGACTGTTTAATACCATTAACAGTGAGGCATTAGTTGACCGAATGCCCCACATAGAAAGAAGTAGATAACTGTTTGAGGCTCGAGGTGAGAATGGCAGGTTCATCCTTGCCAAGATTCTTGGACATGATGTGTCCTACCATGCTAGTGGTATTTTTATCTTTATTTCAGAAGCAGGTCCTTTGAAAGATATTCAACTTTTAAAATGACAGTTTTTTCTCATCATGGTTCTAATTGAATATTCTTTTATTTTTTCCTATTTACAATAAACGACATCGGCGTCAATGACCTTAGATGTCAGGATGCCTGAAAACCTCAAATCAATCAATCAATCAATCCAACTAGGGTTATAGCCTAGGTTCTAATAATAATAATAATGATAATAATAATGTAAATATTCATAGATTGCTAGAAAAAGATAAAGGGTAACTACTATAACAGGAGAAATTGAATGTTTGCAATAGCAGGGTTATAAAAGATAAATGGAAACATTATGTTTGAGGAATTAATATTATTCTGTATGGTAGTGGAGTAAACATCGATCATCATAATTATTGGAAAGTAAATTGATCAGATATGGGAAAATAATTGTGGAGTCAGTTTAATGGAAATCATGACACATTAAGGAATTGTTGAACCACTGCTTCTTCATAGGTGAATGAGGGTGGTTTCTGAAAACATGAATTAAGAAAAACAAGGTGAATACCAATTTAATGCATTGTATGTGTATTTTACGTAGACTGAAGAGAATTGAAGCCAAGATATTACAACGTAGGCCCCCCAGATGCTGAAGCCTTGATGAGGATGGGGGCTTAGGGATTAGCAACTGGGCTCTAAAGAACAGTGGGAACTACTTTCCCTCTAGACCTCGGTGTCCAACTGTTGATCCAACTAAATCAGTCAGCACAACTAAATTAGTCAGCACTTTCTTTTTCCTTTTGTTTATTTCTTTTTTTCTCCCATCTCCGACTCTTGGGCATGAACTTGTTGGTCACTTTGGCTTGTGCTTGATTATGGTTTGGCTACTTCTCAAGTACCCGACGTGCCCGAGTGAGGGGGAAGTTTTATGTCAAACCTTTCCCTCAGTGCTGGGTCGTATGTTGACAATAATCATGACACCTCTAGTGCTGAGGGCGAGATGTATCTCTGGATATTGCCCCTAGGGCAACCCTAATTGGAGGGATGACCACGTCCGCTAAATGTGGCTCCTTGGTGGGTGGGGGGAGTATCCAGATGAAATGAATCTTCTCGTCATTATAGCCACCCCACCAGAACCCGTTGACGACCAATCCGCTTCCCATCTGTTTGACTCTCACAGAAAGATAGTTCACTCGACAGATTTGCATTCATCCAGTATTATTACAATGGAACCATTCATTTCAACTTCCCCCAGATGCCAGAGAAGTAAAAACTCTGGCAGTTTGAATGAATATTTAAGGGTACTATAATATGAGGGAATTACTCGCAATGGGAATTATGAAGAACTATTTAATGTTCTGAAAAAGTTTGGATATATAACAAGAATGAAATTGCAGCTCTCAAAAGATAAACAAGAATATGAGGCTTTTGTCACATTTAGTAATACGTTGCAAACTGCAAATGCTTTTCATGAGATAAAAAATGGTAAAGTTTCCGACCTTTCTTGTCGAGTGAAATTGCATAGCATCAAAAATGTTTTAGACTCGGAATATGACTTCATACCCAAGTGCTCTGCCTTGTATGAAGAAGTTCTGAAAAATACCAGAATTGTACCAGAACCAGCCTGGTACGTTGCTTCATACAAGGAGGGCTGTAATAATCTGATAAAGGGGTATGAATGTATTGAAAAAAAGGTGGGATGTATTCCACAGGGAAATTTAACTCGCTATGGTCGTTGTCTGCTTGTTAAAGCAGGTAACGAATCTCAGGCTGTACTGTTGAATAATTTTAAATCTTCTTCGTCAGATATAGTTCAGAGAGTCTCTCCTCACCGCTCTTACAACCACGCAAGATGAGTTATTTATAGTAGGGATCTCAGTGATTTTTCTGATGAAGTATACTGAAAAGACGCCCAGCTACTGTTCTTGAAGCTAAAAAAATCAAAAGGGAATAATAATGCAATTTGTTGATTCTTGTCATCACATTACCAACCAGATTACATTAAGATCAGACATTTAGACATTCTGGTCAAGAAATTCCACCCACGACCAATGCAATGTTATAAGTGTTATGAGTATGGCCACATTAATGTAAAGTGTACTAATAAGAAGAGATGTTATATTTGTTCCGAATTTCATGACCCCTACGAATCCCATGATACCTCCGCAGATTTTACCCATGAAAAGTTTTATTTCCATTGTGAGGGAGCTCACTTTCCCAATTCTAAACTGTGTCCTCAGTACAAACTGGAGCAATCAATAATTGAGGCTGCCAATAATGAGCATATAACTTTTGGTGCAGCAAGAAAAAAAACTTAATAGTTCTAATCCAACATATGCCAGAGTTTTGTCCAATCCCGTAAAGTCATTTAATAGTACATGGGATACTTATCCCACAGTTACTGCTGGTTCTAGATATCCTGAGATTCCACCTTCTTCATCAACAAATCCCTCAAGGTCAGACAAGATTTCCAATAATTTTAGCAAGCCACCGAATTCTTATCCAGTTCCATCTATTCTGGAAAATAATAATACCAGTAGAGTAAACAAAAAACCAAATAACAAAGTAGGCCAAAATGGTCCTTTAAAGCAAGAAGACCGTATTCCACTGCAAAACCGATTCAACACACTTGCCACAGACAGTACAAGGAAGGTTAAAGAAAACATGGGAGAAATAGAGATGGTTGATCTCGAGCCCCATAAATTAAAATGCGTGAGCAAGAAAAGAGTAATTGAAGATATAACACCACCCAAAGCCAAAAAACAAAAACAAAACAAATAATATAGAATTTATACCAGATGTAACTGAAATGGATATCGAAAAATTGCTAGAACTCCCAACCTCTGGATCCGACCCTAACATTGTCAATTACCAAATCACTGAACAACTAATAAACGTTGAAGTCCATAGGAATCCCAATGACCCTGAAGGAAGTGAAAGCAAGTTAAATAATAATGAACCCATTAAATAAATAAGCCCTCCAGTTCTAGGTATGACTGGAAAACTAATGATTCCACGTAAAACAATGGCAGAAAATGCAACACACAAAGTTTCATGTGGTTGTAACGATTGCTTCATGGCAGAATTCAATGACCCTAAAAATCTAAAGGTACATAATATGAATAATATAACAGATAATTTCACTAAGAACAAAAATAAAAACCAGTATGGCAAATTACAAAGCCACGCTGCTGGTTGTATGTGCGTTGACCATCTGATAAAGAAGCGTGCAACAGGTACCCTCCATCTTGAAAAATTTTATAAAAATTTAACCTTAACCCAAATGACACTCGGGAAACAAATACAAACAAGAGTAAAACCCAGGGAGCAATACCCAAAGAACCAAATCTTGATTAAAAAACTACAATTAGCGTAGTTAAACAAAAACCCGTCTCCAACAGAATAAGCAGAAATAATGCCTTACCCAGTGGAAATTTATCTTCAACCCTTACATAATTCAGTGGAATATTAATGGTCTTAAAAACCGTTTACATCTTAGGGGATATCCAAAGACTATTGAAAAATTATAACCCTATTGCATTATGCTTACAACATAATAATGATACTGTTCCTTCAATAGGAAACTACAATTTAGCATCTCGCTCAATCCTTTCTCCCAATACTTTAGGAACTGCAGTATATGTTCATGATAAACTAACTTATGATGCTTGAATATTCAACATATCAGAATTTCAATTATCTGGAGTTAGATTACATCTAAATAACAATTCCTTTAATATCTATAATATGTACAATCAACCCTCTCGCCACTATGATTTACAAAATCTACCTAAAGCATTCTCCAAAAATGCAAGAGAATATACTATTACTAGGAGACTTCAACTCCCATAACTCTCTCTGGGACACCAATTGTGTTGATGTTGACATAAATGGTTGAAAGATTGAACGGATGATGAATGATCATAACCTCTGTATATTGAATGGGGCAGGGAGCAGCACTTACTATTCAAAAGCTCATGGAACCTATTCGTCAATAGATTTAACTCTTTGTTCCAATAATATTGTTGATAGGTTCGAATGGAATGTTTTAGATGACCTGTTTACCAGTGATCATTTTCCGATTTTGATTACCATATTAGGACATACACCAACTTCTCCGATTCAACGATATAATACAAATAAAGCTGACTGGGATAAGTTCAAGTTATACACTAAGCTCAGGTGCCTCCCTTTGATTATTCCCAAGATCATGATAAAGCAAATGATGACGTGAATTTTGTCACTCAAGCGGCTGATAAATCGATGCCTCTGACTGGCACCCGACAGGTAAAACATTCGGTCCCATGGTGGTCAGAGACATTAACCCAGCTGATAAACGAAAAGCATGCAGTTGGAAGAAAATTAGAAACCCTAAATAAAAGATTCAAACATTTGAGCACTGGTCCCCTAATGTTAGGGAATAAAATAAACAAACTGGTTGACATAGCAATAGAAATTAGGGTTGAAACCATATTTCAATAAGATATCTGCTAAATTCAGAAAGGAAGTAATTAAAGGCAAAAATACGTGTCAAGCATATCAGATAATACTACTATGCAGAAAGTGCGGCAAAAGTTTAGGAAGATTAATGGTTCTTACAGCAGACCAGCATTAATGCATAATGGGTCGTTAATACATGATACCCAGACAATCTATAATATTATCGGCTGATATATTGAAAATGTAAGCAGCATTGATAATTTAGAGGCCCACTTTCGAGCCGTTAAAAGAAGAGAAGAAGCAAAACCATTGAACTTTGATACTATGAAGGATATCTATTACAATATAACATTTACTGAAGAGGAGTTTGAATTTGCCTTATCTAATTGTAGGTCAACAGCTCCGGGTAAAGATAAGATAAATTTTGATATGATTAGAAATCTAGCCCCTTTAGCTAAAGCATATCTATTGGATTCTTACAATCATCTTTGGACAAAACACATATTCCCAAAGGCATGGAAACATGTATTAGTAATACCAATAGAAAAGGCAGGGAAAGATCCAAGTAATTCGAACAATTACAGAACAGTTGCATATGTAAATTACTAGATATTAGGTTAACGTAAAATTATTATTATTTCTTTTGTTGATTTAAATCAGCCTTGTTTTCTTTTAAGTTAAATTATTTATGCTGAGTATGTTTACTCTCATGTTACTGTAAGTTAAGTGGCTCTACGATTGTTTGACAGTGTTTTTGCGCCTCCTCCTCCTCCTTTGTGTATTAGTGAACTATCGTTTTAATGGTTGTTATTCTTTTGCTATGAATGTTTATAAACGGTGGGAAGGTGATGAGTGGACATGGTCGACCGGTCAACGCAGTTCGGGTCTTGACAAGCTCTCACCAGCACTATTTCCCATCTCAGCATTCATTGTGATTTGGAAGACGACTTTGGATATTACCTTCACACTTCTGTTGAGTGCTTAGCAGTTTAGCAGATGTTCTGTCATCTGCGACTGTAGTTTCTGTCACTTGTTCCCGTCGGAGGATATTTACGACACTGGATTTTTGTTTGTTCCTTAACTGAATACAAACCACGCTATTTAAATGAGGTTAATTACTTCGGCGCAGCCGATGACGAGCCATAAAGTTTTAACGAGGGTTTCCTATCCCACCGCTAGTTAACGGGGAGGGGGGTGGGTGGTAGCTTGCCTCCCCCTCCACCCTCACACACACTGGTGATTCGGCCACTTTACTTTTGGCTCGGAGAGACGACAGACCTGTCAGCGCTCTCCTCTCTTTTGACTGACATAATTTTTGTTTGATTTTTCTTGCAGTGTTTGTGTGTGAAGTTGGCCTCTATTATCATTATGCGCACTTGCCCTGGTCTTCCCGGCCGCCCTTGTGGAACCTTTATGTCGGCCGTGGAGACGGATCCGCACTCCTTATGCCCTCAGTGTAGGGGCCAACGGTGTGATAGTGCTAATTTGTTTATTGAATGTAGGGAGTGGTCTACCTCCCAGTGGGAGAGGTTTGCCCGGCGACGTAAGAAGAAGGCTAAACGGGATCGTTCTCCTTCCGAAAGTTCTCGGGAGAGAGAAAATCCTAAGTCTTCTTCTCCCGCCGCCCATTCCTCCTCCGAAGCTCCCGCTCGGGCGGCCTCTTCCAAAAGGCCGGCGAACGGTAGCGTAAACTGTAATGTTGATATTGTTGACCGATCCCGTGGTAAGGGAGAGGCCGCTGCCTACCATAGCGAGGCGGCTGCCCCTCCCCCCTCGGAGGAGGTAGTTATGTCTAACAAGGATCTTTTTCAGCTTTGGGCTTCCTCGGGGCTACAGGGTTCGCCCTCCAAGGAAGCCCTGTTTGACATGGTCAAACGGGGTGCGGCCGCTGAACAATCGTCAACTACAGCGGAAATAGATCCTCTGTCTGTGGTTGACGTAGTTGTTTCGGAAACATCCCATGGATCTGTCCAAACACCTGTTCCTGTGGCTGAGGTAGCTGAAGGCTTTGTCTCTCCCTCCGAACACACTTCGAGGGAGGAGCTGAGTCCTACGGTCCCTACTTCCACTGAGATTCCCACTCGAGGGAGTTCTCTGGAAGAGACGCCTCTTTGGAGGCCCTATGATGGTCAGCTTGCTGATCCCATGACCCCTCGTGGGCGTATAAGGCGGAAGGGTCGCTCTCCCCTTCGCCGTAGAGGCCTTCCTTCTCCCTTTAAGGGGGTTAGGAGGTGCCTCTTCGGCTCGTTGTCCCCACAATCCTCTGCGGAGGAGACGACTCGCCGCTCTCCTGTCCTGCCAGCTACCACCCTAGACCTCTCCGGGGATCGTTCGCGTTCCCCTTTGGAGGATGGTCGTCCTTCGGGACAAGAGTCTCCTCAACCATCTACATTGAAGGCTGCTGATGCGCTTTACGTGCCCCCTGAGTCTGCCTCTGCGCAGTCTCCAGGCCCTCCGGGGTCTCAGGGGCTTGAGCGCAAAACTGCGCCTCTTGCCTCTAAGCGTAAGGCTCTGCCTGCGCCCGTTGCTGTTGTTCCTGATTCTGCTGACAAAGCGCTTCGGCGCTCACCTGTAGGCATTCGCGCCTCTGATCCTGTTACGCGCCAGGGTTCCCCTGCGTGCCCACGCCCATCGACAACTGTTCCTGATGCTGTGGGGGAAAAACGCAGCGCGTGTTCACCCCCTGTTCCTGTATCACCGCACGTTCACCCCCTATTCTTGTATCACTGCGCGCGGTCCAACAAGTTCCGGAGTTGACGCACAGGCGACCACAGGTTCCTGTGGACTCGTCGCGCCCTATGGGGGAAAGCGCGACGCGCGATCGCCCCCGGTTCCTGTCACTTCACGAGCGTTCCGAAAGGTTCCAGAGTCGGCGCACAGGCTCCCACAGGTTCTTGCGGACTCGTCGCGCCCTACGGGGGAAGATCGTGTCGCGCGTTCACGTGCGATTCCACCCTCAGCACTCACGCGCTCTCCATTGCGCGCTGTAAAGGAGGTTTGCGATGGGCATTCACGCTCAGTTATTGTTCAAGCTCCCGCGCGTTCCCCAACACGATCGCGTGGCGCGCTGACTCTACACGTGGCTCCGGATATGGCTAAGTTAGCATACAAGCGCTCACAGCCTCCTCTGGAATCGCGCGAGTCTGCTGCCGACAATATCGCGCGCGACACTCATCTGTCGCGCCCAGTTCCAGCTACGCGCCCTGTGCCTGTGTTCAAGGCAACTGTTGGCGTTCCTCATGCCGTTCGCAACCCGCGGCCTCCGAAACAGCCTGTTCTGGATACGCGCTATGCGCGCCAACAATCTCCAGCGCGGTTAACGACCTCGCAGGCGACTAGGGCGATCCCTCCCGACCGTCGCCCACAGGTCTCTCGGGATTCTGCTATAGTTCTAGCGCCTTCACGGCGAGTTCTCCCAGACACATGCACAGGCGCCCTTGTCATATCGCGCCCTACCGGGTCTCACCAGGTCGCTGCGCGCCCGCGCGTTCGGGCAGTTCCTGATCGTCGTACACCGACACCTTCACCAACGCGGTCTCGCGGCCTTATCCCGGTCTGCTCTCCAAGGCATGACCGCGCCATTGATCCATCTGCGCGCCATCGCTTTTTGCCCGCCCCCGCCCACGCGGGGGCGTGCGCGCGATTTTGCAGCATCGCCCGCCCACGCTGGTGCGTGCGCTCGCGATCTTCCAGCTTTGCATTACTCTAACGCGCGTGACCCTGTGCCGGGCCCGGTTCACAAGCCCCAGCGCGACCGGCGGCAGGCGGATTCTTCCTTGTCGCGCTCCCCCCTCCGTGAGCGCAGACCAGCGCGCTCACCAGAAGGGGGGCGCTTCCCGGAAAGATCTAGTGATTCTTCTTTTTCAGCCCAAAAGGCGAACCCTCGTTTGTTAACTCCTCCTAGGGATCCATTGGTCCCCTTCCCTCCAGAGGGAGTGTCTGCCAGCGCCGCTGTCAGTCAACAGCCGTGGTTTGATACCCTCCTCAGAGCTCTTGTGCGGGCTATTAAGCCAGCCGCCTCTGACTCAGGTCGCGAACCAGTGGCAGTTTCCTCCCCCCTGAAGAGGAAGAGAGGAGTCTCTCCCGTGGATATTCCTCCGAGACCTTGGCTATCTCCTCGCAGATCCTTAGGCAAGGTTCCTACTCCTCCTCAGACCTTCTCGCCCTCCCCTGCAGAGGAGGAATATCCCTCCTCAGGGGAGTCGGTCGGAGAGGATGTCTTCTCCATCACACCAATGGAAGAAATTCATCCCCCTCCCGAGAGGTCTCCTCGTCTTGAGGTGGAGAAGGACCTACCACCTTCGCTTTTGGAGTCCTGTATCCCTCCCAGGAGGGAGTCTAAGGACTCTAAGACTATTCCTAAATCGTCGGCCAGGATCAGACAGGAGCAGCCTAGAGCGGTCGTGGATACCCACGTGTCCCCCCAGGAAGAGCCCTTGGGGTCAGGAGACTTCGCTGCAAGTCCATCGGGAGGCGAGCGCCAGGAATCGGAACATGCATTCTGGCAAGTTCTGTCCCTCATGAGGAGTCTAAATGGGATCCCAGATCCTGAGGTCCCTCCTCGTGATGGGCAGGACACAGTCCTGGATCGTATCTTTGGCACTCATAAGCCCTCCAGGGCCAGTGCAGCTTTGCCCTGGTCTCAGGGGATGAAGAGTGCCAGAGAAAAGATCGAGGGACAACTCGCGGAGCTTGCCTCCTCAAGCAGATCGAGTGCCGGGTATAAGCTCCTCCCTCCTCCTTGAGTCCGTCAGAGGAGGTATTTTGAGATCCTTGAGGAGCCTTCTCTGAGTCTTGCCCTGCACCACTCCGTGGAAGCCCTCACTGGTGGAGTCTCTTTTGAGAGACTCTCCAACCGGCACGTGTCCTTCTCGGCCACTGAGATCCAGAGTCAGGAGAAGGTCATTAAGTGCGCCATGCAGGCCGCTTCATGGCTAGACATCTGGCTGGGTTCTCTGGGCATCCTGGTGTGGTCCGAGGATCTGTCCAAGGAAAGCACAAGGAAAGCGCTGGAGACCTTCCTCCTCTCGGGCCCTCGGACCATCGAGTTCCTGTCCCACCAGGTTTCCAGCTTGTGGGCCAATACGATCCTCAAGCGTCGGGACGCAGTGGCTGATAGGTTTCATCAGAAGGTCCCAAGCGCCGAGGCTAGTAGGCTCAGACACTCTTCTGTCCTCAGCAAGAGTCTGTTCGAGCCTAAGGACGTGGAGCGTACTGCCGAAAGGTGGAAGTAGTCCAATCAGGATTCCCTCATCCATAGAGCCCTGACATCAAGGCCCTACAAGCCCCCGGCAGTACAGCAGCCCCGCCCGGCCAAGGACACGAAGAAGACAACCGGTACAGCGAAGCCCAAGGTGTCTAAGAAGTCCTCCAAGGGGACCAAGAACCCTAGAGGTACCGGCCGAGGCTGGAAACGCTAGGGGTGGTAATCCCCCTGCATGTCCACCAGTGGGGGGATGCCTTCAGAGTTGCGCAGCAAGGTGGCAACAACTTGGGGCAGAGGCCTGGACGATCTCTGTGATCTCTCAAGGGTATCGCGTCCCGTTCACGGCATCTCTACCTCCCCTGACAGCGGATCCAGTGTCGCTGAGCTCTCTTGCCATGGGGTCGGTAAAAGGGCAGGCCCTTCGAGCCGAAGTCCAGACCATGTTGGAGAAGAACGCGCTCCAGGAGGTCGTGGACGGGTCCCCAGGCTTCTACAGTCGACTTTTTCTTGTGAAAAAGGTGTCTGGATGCTGGAGACCAGTCATCGATCTCTCAACACTGAACGGGTTTGTCAAACAGATGCCGTTCAGCATGGAGACAGCAGACACGGTCAGGCTTGCAGTGAGACCGCGGGATTTCATGTGCACTCTAGATCTGAAGGACGCGTACTTCCAGATCCCGATCCATCCGTCTTCAAGGAAGTACTTAAGATTTTGCCTAGATCACAAGATCTACCAGTTCAAGGTGTTGTGTTTCGGTCTCTCCACAGCACCTCAGGTGTTCACCAGAGTCTTCACCATCATCTCTTCATGGGCACACAGGACCGGCATCCGTCTCCTTCGTTACCTGGATGACTGGCTGGTTCTGGCAGACTCGAAGGTATCCCTTCTCCACCACCGAGACAAGCTCCTCGAGGTTTGCCGGGATCTGGGGATCGTGGTGAACCTCGAAAAGTCTTCTCTGCAGCCCTCTCAGAGACTGGTTTATCTAGGTATGATCATAGACACCAATCTCCACAAAACCTTCCCATCAGACGAAAGTATTTCAAGGCTGAGGAAGGTCGCGAGACCTTTCCTCACTCGAGAAGAACTCCCAGCCCAATCGTGGCTTCTTCTCCTTGGCCACCTTTTCTCTCTAACCCGCCTCGTTCCCAGCAGTCGCCTCAGGATGAGATCCCTTCAGTGGTGACTGAAGTCCCAGTGGAGTCAAGGTCTCGACTCCCCGGACATCAGTGGTGGGTGGCAGACGAGAATCTACGAAAAGGGAGTGGATCATCTCGTCTCCCCCGCAGATTTGATGTTGTTTTCGTACGCATCAAACAAGGGGTGGGGGGCCCATGTGCTGAACCACAGGGCCTCCGGCCTGTGGTCAAAATCAGAAAAGTACCTTCACATAAACCTGCTGGAGATGAAGACCGTCTTTCTGGGCCTTCAAAAGTTCCACCAAGTCCTGGCGGGTCACTCCGTAGTGGTGATGAGCGACAACACCACGGTGGTGGCTTACATCAACAAGCAGGGAGGTACCTTTTCGGAACTGCTGTCCCATCTTGCAGTAGAGATCCTGAGATGGTCCGAGGCCCACTCGATATCACTTACAGCTCGCTTCATTCCAGGCAAGAGGAATGTGCTCACCGACAGTCTGAGCCGAGCGACGTAGATAGTGAGTAGTGAGTACCGAGTGGTCTTTGGATCCTCTGATAGCCAACAAAGTCCTGACCTTGTGGGGTTCTCCGACTGTGGATCTGTTCGCTACGGCGTTGAATACCAAGCTTCCGCTGTACTGCTCCCCAGTCCTGGACCCCAAGGCTCTCTGGCAGGATGCCTTCCAACAACGGTGGGACAACGTCGACGTGTACGCCTTTCCCCCGTTCTGTCTGATGAGGAGGGTCCTCAACAAGACCAGAACATCGGTCAATCTCTCGATGACTTTGATAGCTCCGGTGTGGCATCACGCGAATTGGTTTCCGGACCTTCTGCTGCTCCTCACAGAGATCCTGAGGGAACTCCCTCCACGTCACGAGCTACTCAAACAACCACAGTCCAACATCTTCCACAAAGCCATAGCTTCGCTTCGACTTCACGCCTGGAGACTATCCAGCATCTCCTCAAAGAGAGAGGATTTTCGCAACAGGTTGCGGAAAGGATGTCTGGTCACCTGCGCAGGTCATCTGCAGGAGTCTACCAGGCAAAGTGGCGAGTTTTCTGTGGTTGGTGCCGTGGAAGGGGTATCTCTCCCCTCGATGCCACTCTACCAGCAATAGCGGAGTTCCTTGTGTATCTGCGGGAAGAAATGCGCCTTTCAGTCTCGGCAGTGAAAGGCTATGGCTCAGCCTTAAGTCTTGCCTTCAGGCTCAAAGGAATGGACATTTCCTCCTCGCTGGAACTGTCCCTGCTCATACGAAGTTATGAACTTACCTGCCCTCAGTCGGAAGTGAGACCTCCTCCTTGGAACGTGGTTCGAGTCCTCAGGTCTCTTAAGAGGCCTCCCTACGAACCATTACACCAGGCTTCGGACCGCCACCTTACCTGGAAGACGGTGTTCCAGCTAGCTAGCGAGTTGGTGAACTACATGGTCTCTCATATGACGTCGCCCATTCAAGGGGATGGGGGGAGGTGACGTTCAGTTCTGTCCCTGAGTTTGTTGCCAAGATCAGAACCCGGGAGTACAGGATCCTAGGTTCGACTCTTTCCAGGTCTCGAGTCTTCATTCCGTAACAAATGACCCAGATCATCTCCTACTGTGCCCAGTTAGGAGTCTGAGGTTGTATCTGAAGAGAACAGCTGCAGTCCGCCCCCAGGTGCGAGCCTTGTTTGTTAGTACCGGGCCAACGAAGAAGAGGGTCACCAAGAACACCATCTCGGCCTGGATCCGTAAGGTAATCCACCTGGCCCTCCCCCGTCACGACGCCCTAGGGCGCATGATGTCAGGGGCATAGCTGCGTCCCTGGCCTTCAAGAAGAACTTTTCCGTGACGCAGGTCCTGCAAGCCGGGGTCTGGAAGCGTCAGACTACCTTCACGGCCCACTACCTGCAAGACGTGACCCACAGGAGGCTCGATACGTTTTCTATCGGCCCTCTGGTGGCTGCACAACAGCTGGTCTAACCTCAGGCTCCCAATTGGACAAGTAGCAGAGGGTTGAGGGCATTATTACCCGGTTTTAGTCTGTGTGGATGAAAAGATCTGTCTGGCCCTTTTCTTTTCTTCATCCTCTCTTCCATTGGAGAAAAACAGCATCCTGGTTCTTTGCACAGCTGACCTCGAACCTCTGCAGGTAAGCCATGCTTCCTTGTGTTCCTAGTATTAGCTTTTAATACTGTCATGTCCGCATACACTGACGAGGTGATATTGGGTTGTCCAAGCCTAGATTTCCTTATTAAGGACTCCAGGTCAACTTCCTAGGACGTGTCACTGCTCATCTTCACACACAGCTTACGTAGGCCGCAGCAGTCCTTGGCTGCCTGCGAGGTGCAGGGTCCCCGATCCTGGAGTTGCTTTATGAACTCAGGTTCGGGGACCCCGGGCAAGCTAAAGCCAGTATGGCAGGGGACTTACCTCCCTTCCTAAAGGTTGAGTCACCCCATGTAAATAGCGTGGTTTGTATTCAGTTAAGGAACAAATGACAAATTCGTAGATAATTTGTATTTTTCCTAACGATACAAACCTAGCTATTTACAGCTATGTGCCTGCCAGCCCTGTCCCCCAAGATAAGTCCTACCTCTAAGTAAAGTGGCCGAATCACCGTTGTGTGTAAGGGTGGAGGGGTAGCAAGCTACCCCTCCCCCCCCCGCTAACTAGCGGTAGGGTAGGAAACCCTCGTTAAAACTTTATGGCTTGTCATCGGCTGCGCCGAAGTAATTAACCCCATGTAAATAGCTAGGTTTGTATCGTTAGGAAAAATACAAATTATCTACGAATTTGTCATATTTACTTGCCGTGTCCTACTAGTCCAGTTGTTATATACGGGAGTGAGAGCAACCTGGCTCGTGAGGTGACATGTAGGGAGGCTGCCGCCAGTAAGACTTATCATCGTTCCTCTTGTATAGGGAAATGTGTTGCCCTTCAGTACCTGGCGTACAGCTTTACCCTTCCGTTAGCAGTTTAATGGATTTATCACAGCTCAGAATTCAACTTCTCTTCTGGTACTTCACTTGAGGTGAAGTTGTTTATTTTAACATTTTGTTTATTCATAGATGTATATATATATAGGAGTTTCATTGGTATATGTTGTGTGTTAATGTTTAGTAATCCGAGATCCACATTGTTTAGATTTGTATTGTAGGTAGGAGTATTAAGGTTCTCCTTGTTTTCATCTCTTACTTCCTTCTACTTTATTATTATTATTAAGTTATTGATTATTTTGGCTAGCCTTATTTGGATCCACTTTGTTATTAAGTGTTTTCTCTCTTGGAATTTTCTTCTCTTAGGGATTATAGTCCATTTCTTTTAGCGAGGCAGATTTGCACCGACTTGCAGCGGTGCCCTTTTAGCTCAGAAAAATTTTCCTGATCGCTGATTGGTTAGAATTATCTTGTCCAACCAATCAGCGATCAGGAAACTTTTCCGAGCTAAAAGGTCACCGCTGCGAGTCGGTGTAAATCTGCCTCGCTAAAAGAAATCGACTATAGTATATTAGCTTTAGGTTTTCCTGTGAGTTTCCGAGAATCAGGGTATTAGTTCTCTTGTCTGTTATGTGTAATTAAGTGTATTTAGTCTCACAAGGTTGATTTAAGTTATTATTCTTGTTTATAATAAATATTGTTAAGCTTTCTTGGGTTTCTGTTTCCATCCTTCCTTATCACTGACGTACATTTACCGACTGCAATCCTAGAAAATATAACTTATCTTAGAAGAACCTGCATTACAACCTGGGAGGTTGTAACACTAGAAAAAAAGGTAAATTATAGACTATTAATTGGTGTTTACGTCGCAATGATATTTTATCAACTTTTCAATTTGGCTCACAATCATGTTAGAGTTGTTGGTAATGAAAAGGCGGATGCTGCTGCTCAAGGAGCCATTAAATTACCACAACAAAACATTGACCTCCAAGTTGGAGATTTTATTACATTATTAAGGCATTTCATATGGGAAAAATGGCAGGATATTTGGAATAATGTGCCAGAAAATAATAAATTAAGGCAAATTAAACCGAAGGTTGCTCCTTGTGATTCCTCAATACAAAATAACAAAAGAACTGAAGTAAATTTAACCAGATTACGAATTGAGTACTCGAGATTGACCAGTGAATTTTTAATGGGTACACCTCACGACACTGTTCTAATGTGCAGTGAGTGTGATACTTTTTTTCATCTATTAAACATATATTTTCGTTTTGTAAAGTTTTTCAGCGAGAGAGAGAGAGAGAGAGAGAGAGAGAGAGAGAGAGAGAGAGAGAGAGAGAGAGAGAGAGAGAGAGATGTTTTGGTCAGAAAATGTTTTCAGACATTTTAACTGAATCAAGTAGTTTTTCTATTTCTAGAATTTTTACTTTTTTAAGGAATTCACGCATTATTGATAGAATCTAAATTTTTACCTAAGATTTTTATGTTATTACTAATTCTTTTCAAATTACATGGATTTAATATACAGTTAATTCTTTTTATCACCCAGATTTCATATATATATATATATTATATATATATATATATATATATATATATATATATATATATATATATATATATATATATAAATCCATTATTCACCCATACTCAGAATATTTAAAGATGTATAAGTATATACAGTATATATATATATATATATATATATATATATATATATATATATATATATATATATATATAAATTTACTTTATTATTTAATTTATACTTTAGTATTCAATCTATTTTTTTCCTTAAAAATCAAATTTTGATAATCTTGTAATTCTGTATATCCCGATTTTATTTCGGGCCAGGCCTGGTTGAGTCAAGCTTGACTCATTGGGCTGGTAAAACTTATTTAATAATAATTACAACGTCGATGTGAATTTAAAAACAGATCATTTGTTGGACTTTGTCTGGACTTAGGTAAAGAACGGAACCACAACTGGAAGGAAGAGTCGTTGATATCCAGAAACCACGGGCCAGTGTGAGTGGTGGAGCCTACTTAGGTCTATGTGCAGGGGGTTTGTATATCAAGCTCCTTAGTTTACTTACATATTTTTTCTATGTATAAAAATTGACTGGTCATTTAGAAAATGTCTTCACCGTGCATTCATTCTGGATTCCCCTATATAAGGATTTACATTGCAAATTGTGGTGACCTATTTGGTACCTTCCCTGACTGGTGATCGCCAGACTGGGATTCGAGTCCAGCTCAAACTTGTTAGTTCCTTTAGTGGCTGCAACCTCGCCCTACCTGTAGCTAAGGTTGGTGGGTTTGTGGGAGCCTATAGGTCTACCTGGTGAGTCATCAGCAACCGTTGCCTGACCCTCCCTGGTCCTATCTTGGATGGAGAGGAGGCTTGGGCGCTGATCACATGTATATATGTGGTCAGTCTTTAGGGCGTTGTTCTGTTTGCTAGAGCAATGTCACTGTCCCTTGCCGCTGCCATTCATGAGTGACCTTTAAAACTTGAGTCACATGTGCATGGTTATGTGAGTGGATATTGGCCTGTATATAGTGATCATGAGGATATTGTTGGAAACTAAACCTTACTGGCAAAATTGTGTGACATTTATCTGAAACTTATTTTTTTTCTTTTTTTCTCGTATTGTTGTATGAATATGTCCTTGATGGAGAAGCCTCGAACAAATGGTCGCTCTCTGGACTAAGGGTTGCCTCCTCCCCTTTCCTCCCCATATATTTTCTCTCTCTCTCTCTCTCTCTCTCTCTCTCTCTCTCTCTCTCTCTCTCTCTCTCTCTCTCTCTCTCAAATACATTATAAAGAATTGACATGTCACAATCCTCTTAATGTAAATATTCCTACACTTAGCCGCAATACAAGTTGTTGTGTGTATGAATGAAGACACAGATTCACTATGTGGATGTGTTTATTCACAAATACCTACTAGAGTATGATTGATGCGATAGTATATAAAACGACCAATAAAGATAGGTCTTCTCTCAGAGAAAAGTAATGCTGTATCTAAACTAAATTATAATACCAATATTTGTTTTAGAAATGAAATGAAATTTCAAAACCGAAGCGTTGTATTAAAAATATGAAAATAACAACAATAAAATGTAATAATTTCTAACAATTGTGTTCAGTTGGCAACGTTGACTTTATTTTCCCCAACCCCTTTTGGCCATTTCAAAAACTTATTTCTGGGGACCACTTCGTTCAGTGGGTGATTGCTTTCCAGAAATTTTACTTTATTGAAGGACGCTCTCCTCGCAAGAAAAAAGATGATGAATGTAAGATAAAATCAATATATGCAGTTAAATGACACGTTTTACAGTTGATTAAACTTCAAACATACTCTCTTTTTTTTTTTTCCTAGTATTAATTGCATATTTTCTCGGTTCCGAGAGTTTTAATTGTTTCGTTAATATTTTGATATTTTCAGGAATATGTAGATTGTAATTCAACTTTGCATACTATGTTCCCGATATGTTATCATTAAAATGTTCAACTTATGAAATTCTAAAAATCGCGTTAGACAGATGCGAGGAAAAACAAAGATAAATATAAAGAGTTTTTTTTTTTTTGGTGACTTTACTCATTATGAAAACCACTTCGATCCATTTGAACGTTTCTTTGTTATTTGACTGGAAAACAGCACTTCCTTAGTTGCTAGCCGATGTTTCTTTTAATCAAAGAAATAACCAACAAAATGTATAAAATTGTGCAATTATATTCATGCCAAATAAGGAATAGTAAAGCATAATCGAGTGCTAATAATTGGTAAATTATAGAAAGATACATGACAGAAAAGCAAATGATGGCAACTGATGAAAATAACTTTAAACTGACAAATTACCACGTTTTATCCTTTTAGGTACTGAAAACTTGAAATGTAAGCCTACTCTTAGGCTTGCCTTTAATTTTCAAGTTATACAGTGTAGTTTATAGAATCAGTGGTTTGAAAATTTGTTCTAAGTTACTGCTATGGATATCTTACTAACTAACAGCGGAAACTTCATAGTTTTGTAGAGTTTGCATCTAGAACTGGTACCTTATCGGAAACTTTCCTGCCTGGTGATCTGCTAGAATGGGGTTCGAGACTCGCTCAATCTTATGTGCAATCTTATGACGTAAAGAGGTGATGTTGCGGGAGCTAATTTGTCTACCTGATGAGTCTGCAGCATCCATTGTTTGGCTCTCCCTGGCCCTAGCTTGGTGGGAGAGGGAGCTTGGGCGCTGATCATATGTATATAAGGTCATTCTACAGGACATTGTCCTGCTACTTTAAGTTTTTTATCTAAAGGTTGATCAACTAACTATTAATCTCGAACATAATTTACTTACAGAGGATTTGAATTATTAAGTTTTTGTAATATTCAAGGACTTTCAAGTCATTTTAAAGACTGGCTTTATCCAAATTCCGGATAGACCTTCATTCAGAAATTACTTTTTCCTATCCTGACCTTGGATACCTTTCCATTTTAGGCGTCCTTTGTTCAATAAGATGCACCACACCTATATCTTGCATTCGTCCTTCTATTCCTTCATTGTGTTCCAAGTGAAAGAAATGAGATTCTTAATTACTAAAAATTTCACTTTTTTTTTTCCGAATCACTTTCTGGATTAAGAAATTATCATAAATCTGATAGCTAGACATCAGCACAATTCATTGTCTTAATCATATTGCCCTATTTGTTATATTTCAGGGTCCAGGTTTAAAAACTTAAGGTCGTTCATGAATGGCAGAGGCAGGGGACGGTGACTATGTCCTAACTGCGCTCTTATTATTATTATTATTATTATTATTATTATTATTATTATTATTATTTTTATTATTATTATTATTATTATTAATTATATATTATTTATTTATTTATTTATTTATTATTTGTTTATTTATTATTTATTAGTTATTTATTATTTAAAAGTAATGGCTGCATCGGCAGAGTTTATTTTCTTATCCAATTTTTCTATTTTCCGGATAATTCTCTTCTCTAGAGCGCTGCAATCAGCCAGCAGACTTAAAAAATTCATCAGTCAGGTGAATGACAAAATCGGGAATACTTTTCAAGTATATTCTCACAAAATACAAGTAAAACTTTTGGTACAAAATAGTATAAACTACGACGCATTTCGAGGATAAGTCCTTCCTCGTCTTCAGGTAGAGAGTGAGATGGATGCTGCAGTCGGGTGGTATTTATACCCAGGATCAGGATTACAAGTGAAAGGGCTCGAATTTTCATTGGTTTTCATTGGTTGATCGAAGCTGGTATGGTATGGTGTCTGGTGTATGACGATCTCGGCCGGGAATACCAGTCTGTGATGTCATCGGGGGACCTGAATTTTGATTGGCTGAGGCATGCTCTGAGCCAGCCAGGCTGCTCTCCCGCTCAGAAAAGTGTTCCACGTGGCTGAGATAATTTCCTACTTCGGCGTCAAAATTCGGGGTATTTTCGTGGTTGGTAGTGTCTTCATTAAGTCCTCCTTGATGGGGGTTTCTTGATGTATCAATACGACGGCTTGATAGTAACAAAAACAACTCTTGGGTCGTATTAAGGGTGGGTTTATCTCGCTGTATCAGTAGAGCTTCTAGGATGCGTAGACGTCGACTATCTGGGGCGCTACCAATGATCTTGGTGTTACTGACAATATTATCTCGACAAATAGGGGTGTTATGTCTTTGTAGGGCATGATTCTTTATAGCCCCTTGCTGTACGTGGCAAGAAATTCTCTTGGAAAGACGCATAGTTGTCATACCAATATAATTCCCGGGACACTTTTCTGAGCGGGAGAGCAGTCTGGCTGGCTCAGAGCGCGCCTCAGCCAATCAAAATTCAGGTCCCCCGATGAAGTCACAGACTGGTATTCCCGGCCGAGATCGTCGTACACCAGACACCATACCATAGCAGCTCCGATCAACCAATGAAAACCAATGAAAATTCGAGCCCTTTCACTTGTAATCCTGATCCTGGGTATAAATACCACCCGACTGCAGCATCCACCTCACTCTCTACCTGAAGACGAGGAAGGACTTATCCTCGAAACGCGTCGTAGTTTTTACTATTTTGTACCAAAAGTTTTACTTGTATTTTGTGAGAATATACTTGAAAAGTCTTCCCGATTTTGTCATTCACCTGACTGATGAATTTTTCAAGTCTGCTGGCTGATTGCAGCGCTCTAGAGAAGAGAATTATCCGGAAAATAGAAAAATTGGATAAGAAAATAAACTCTGCCGATGGAGCCATTACTTTTAACTCAACCTGCCTAAAAGAGGGTCTCCTACGACGTTATTTATTATTTATTATTTATTTATTTATTTATTATTTATTATTTATTATTTATTATTAATATTAATTATTTATTATTTATACTTTATTTATACTTTATTTATTATTATTTGCTAAGCTACAACCCTAGTTGGAAAAGCAGGATGCTATAAACCCAGGGGCTCCAACAGGGAAAATAACCCAGTGTGGAAAGGAAACAATGAAAAATAAAATATCTGAAGAACAGTAACAATATTAAAATAAATATTTCCTATATAAACTAGAAAAACTTGAACAAAACAAGAGGAAGAGAAATAAGATAGAATAGTGTGCCCGAGATTAGAGTTCTCTTCCTTGAGGGTACCCTGGGGCACACTATTCTATCTTATTTCTCATCCTCTTGTTTTGTTAAAGTTTTTATAGTTTATATAGGAAATATTTATTTTGATGTTACTGTTCTTAAGATATTTCATTTTTCCTCATTTCCTTTCCTCTATGGGTTCTTTTCCCTGTTGAATCTATGCACTTTACCGAGGAAGGAGAGGGGCTGGTCTGTTCTTTTTAAAATAGGAATATAAGATTAGAAATGTTTTGAGAAATTAAAAGAAAGGAATAAAAAGAGAATGCAAAAGCATTTCAGTCATTAATAATTTCAGAGTTAGGCAAAGGGATGACAGAATAAATGTTTCACATTCCTAAAATGGAAATCAATTCATCATAGATGTAAAGGCTTCATATCATGTAGAAAAGTAATTTCCCTTTTATGAATTTCTGTCAAAATACATATTCATTTCGTAGGATGATAGATTTTATTGTAGAACTGAATATATAAATCCACAGATGCGTTATTCGAGAAGAATATTTCTCACAGTATGAATGCCAAATCCCTGAACTTTTTAAAATCCTTCAAACGCGCTCACGTTACATTTAAGAATAGGTTTTCATATCAAAAATTACCCAAGAACCCCCAATAAGCACATAGGTGGAAAGCTTGTAGATAGCAGGTTGGCCAAGGCACCAGCCACTAGTTGAGATATTACCACTAGAGAATTATTGGATCCTTTGACTGGCCAGACAGTTCTGCATTGGATCCCTCTCTTTGGTTATGGGTAATATTTCCTGTCTACACACACACCGAATAGGCTGGCCTATTCTTTTCACGTTATCGTCTGTCCTCATACACTTTATTATTATCCAAGCTACAACCCTAGTTGGAAAAGCAAGGTGCTATAAGCCCAAGGGCCCCAATAGGGAAAAATAGCCCAGTGAGGAAAAGAAATAAATAAATGAAGAGAACAAATTAACAATAAATCATTCTAAAAAAGGCAACAACGTCAAAACAGATATGTCATATATAAACTATTAACTTGACGACAATGAGATTACCAAACACTTCTTTTTCACTTAAATGGCTAACTACTGCACTGTAATTGTTCAGTGGTTACTTCCCTCTAGGTAAGGGCAGAAGAAATTCTTTAGCTACGATAAGCAGCTCTTCTAAAAGAAAGCCACTCCAAAATCAAACAATTGTTCTCTAGTTTTGTTTGGTGTCATAGCCTCCGTACTATGGTCTTCCACTGTCTGGTGTTAAAGTTCTGTTGCTTGAGTGTACATTTGGGTACACTACTTTATCTTATTTCTTTTTTACTTTACTTTACTTTGACGGCTGCTTTTCCGGTCCCATACAGAAGGGGAACTCCACTCTCTACAGGACCTCCACTGTCGTTTTACCTTGTTCGTTCAGAGTATTTAACGTTTCATATCTCGCATTGTTCATTTACTGTTAAATCGTGACTGATGTATGACTGTTGAAATAAGAAAGTCTTCAGTTTCCTCTTGAAAGCCTTAATGTCTTCAATCATTCGAATGTTTTGTGGGAGCTTATTATATAGTCTCGGGCCGCATATTTAAAGGCTCTGGAGCCTAAAGTAGACCTAAATCTAGGTTCCAACAGTTTGAAGCCATCTGTAACTATTCTCGTGTCGACACGATTTGTTGGCATCTGAGCACAAGAGAAGGTCTTTCACGCTGAGCTTCTTCTGGGGCCCACGTGATGCTGCAAGTCTCCGCATCTCCAGCTTCATTGCAGCAGCCTTCTTATTATTTTCCCTCTGCATCTGTTGGATCATTCCAACGATGGAGGAAAGGGTCTTTCCCAGCTCATCTGGGAGAGAGGACGATGTTCAGGGGCCTGAACTGGAGTAGCCGACACCTCGTCGACCTCTTCCTCTTCATTGTCTGGAGCCTGCTCTTCATCCTGGTCTTCTGCCAGAAGGTCATCTTCCAGACGCTCTGACACCTCCGACATCCTATCGTCCAATTGGATGTCCTGCAGGGCGTCCGCGACTTCAGCATCCATGGGGATCTGAACCACTGGTATCTCCACTTGAGGCTGGGGAATCACTGCCTCAGCTGACGCCCCGGGGAAAAGGTAAGCCCTCATCTTCTCACTTGGAAGATAGGGCCCAGAAGTGTTCTTCTGAAAGCCCCTTACCCAGGTACGAAGCTTCTCCCTTGCTGCGTCCCTTGACTCCGCCATCTTAGGGGAATCAAAAGCCTCAGTAATCAGGTTTTTTGCACACGGTACATACCTGCGGGTCCCAATACCAGAGATCACCTTTGGAGACTGCGCATGCTGCGTGCCTCCTACACAAATCATGTCCACAGAAGTTCTTGCTGCGGACGTTGCAGAAAACGCTTCCACACTTCGGATGGTCCTCCTGTAAAGAGAAGAAAATTCCATGATTATCAAGTGAACTACGTATCTTTGGATATACATAGCTTAGCATAACTAAACTAGAAAGGAAAGACACATACTTGTATTTCCCGCACAGTCAATTGCTGCAACCTTCCAGATAATAAAATCGTATGGTTAATCTATTCTAGAGCAACCAATAAATAATTTCCAGAGGAAACAGGTGTAGCTCACACCCAAAAAAGTGATTTTAAAATGCTGGATAGTAGACAAGAAAGAACTCACTTTCTTTATCTGTAAGGTTACAGCAAAGGGCTGTGCAAGACAACACAAAAGTGTTAGAAAAACTTAGTGTTGTAACAAATACTATACTATAGTTTTCTCCCTACAGTATATACTATACTGAAAAATACTGGCTACAGTATAGAAGGTAATGTGCCGGCCTGCACACACCTTAACTAGTTCCAAAGTATACTAATTATAAACTATAAGGTGGAAGAACGCTGGTTCAAATGCGTGTGCCGGCCGGCAGTGACTGCCAGCCGGCAACTACACAAGATAGCACCCGGCTGCCGGCCGCCAAACGTAGCGGCCGGCAGAACCTGGGTGTGTTTCTATTGCCGGCCGGCAGGGGACTAAACAACAACCACACCCGGCTGCTGGCCACTAATCGTAGCGGCCGGCAGACAATGGTGTGATATATAGCCGGCCGGCAAAGGTATACAACCAATGCCGGCCGGCAGCAAAAGAACCAGAGAACTCCGAATGCCCAGCTGCCGGCCACTCAGGCCGGCAGCCGGGCTAGGGTACAACACTAGAAGAAAAACAGAATGGATGCCGGGATAAGAGACTGTACTGCCTCATAACCCGGCAACCCGAAAGAGTGCACATAAGGAAGGGGATTATATAACTTCAGGCTTCCTGACCAATGCCATCTGGCTCTTCAGACAAACAAGGATGAGAGACCAAGGGAGGTCCGGGCAGCACTCAAAGCAGAAGACCCTTGCCGGCCGGCAAGGGACTGAGTCAACCCCACATCCTAACCTAAGCTAGGTACAGATGTAGAATGACGGACATGAATGCAATGGCTAGGCCATCACTAAGGAAAGAGGGGGAAAGGGAGAAGAGGGTCCTGCCAACCTTGCTCTAGAAATGAATCACCCGCAGCCAAGAAAACTCATCTTAGCCTAGGGGAGATCCGAGGAGGGAGGCCAGCAATACTTGCCAACTCCCTCGGAACCAAAGCAAGGAAGGCGTTGCTATTCACAGAAAAGAGGATCTCATCCTCCACACTGAGAACAACAGCACTGGACTAGTCTGCTAGATCACAAAACGAAGGAATCATCTCGTACAGAAACCTTCGAAAGTGAACTAAGGAGGCTAAGCCTCCTATGTGTGCTGTCAGCCTAGCAAGGGAATCTCAACCACAAGCTAGACAGAAACAGACTCAGACTAAGAACTCTGATGTCCTGCCCCCTTCCTGAAGCCAGACTCACTGGAAACAGGAAAGAACAGAAACACCCTAAACGGATTTTGAGCGAAGCGAAAAATCTATTTTTGGGTGAGATAGCCATGGCGTCCTGATGGAAGGTTCCTTTTTGGTAGCTTCCTTGGGTATAAGACTACTAAGATATTCCCAGAGAATTTAACCACAGGTTATCACAGAATTCTAACTTCTGGAGCGAGTATCTCAAAGGTTTCCCTTTAAGACATCGTAATACAACAGGGGACGCGCATGTCTGAACGCGCCACATAGCTATCTTCACCCCGAACAGAGTTAATGCTTCGGTGTGTAAGGACTGAGAATAGCTGGGAGCCGTTCCACAGCTAATCTCACTCGTGGCTACTACTGATACTCGAGACGTAAACAAACGGACGCCATTGCTCTAATGACGTCACGCCCGTCTTCATCCTGAAGCCAGTTGCTGCCCGTCACCATGATACAGTAGCACAGGGTGGGAACAAAACTGGACGAAGTAGTAGGGAGGGTCCATCAGGACGCCATGGCTATCTCACCCAAAAATAGATTTTTCGCTTCGCTCAAAATCCGTTTTTTGGGCTCAAGCCATGGCGTCCTGATGGAAGAGTACCAGAGAATCAATGTATCGTGGTAGATTTTCCCCCAGTATTAAGTGCCTAGGCATTGACAAAACAGCAAAGTAATCTTAGGTAAAGAACCATAGGAACGAAGTATCCTGCCCCCCTTGGCAGGAAGTTCCCATGGGCTATGCCGACGTCAAAGTGGTATTGAAGGGCTATTCATCCTGAGAGAAGAACTTGAAGAACTTAGAGATGAAGCGGAATGTTTGGTATTTGTATAGGAACATTCTGAAATTAGACCAGTGGTGGTTGGGCACTGTGTATAGAGTTCATCTCTTGGTTATCAGAAGTAAGTATTCGTGTAGGAACCTTACTTAGTCAGGGTGAATATAATTTAGGATTAAACATCTTAAATTCTTCATAACCATAAGAAAGGAGGAATAAATAAAACTATGACAGGTATGTATTTCATAGTAAGTAGGAGCTGAAAGAGACGCATAAGTAATAAAATAGAAATTTTATTTCACAATGCAGAAATTGAATAATTTACAGCAAAAGTAAAGTTCATTTACAGTAATAATAATGTACATAGAAATAAAGGCTTGCTCTTGAATCTGAAAAGGAATTTCAGGATATTAGTAGGTACTCGTTCTCGAGGAACGCAAGTCTTTAAATAACACATCATGCTCAAGGCATGCGGCACTTGTGTGACACTATGACATTTCACCTGGGATAAGAACAGTTATAAAAGCACTAAGTGTTTTTAGACATCACTATGAATCGCTCGAGGGTCAACATAGGCACCCGAAGAGTTAGAGTCCCAAGTAACTCACTGTTCTACGCAGAGTTAGGTGCAGGTTTCATAACACTACCTGCGGCTACCACAAAATGTTTGACTTCGTGCACTTGTTTCGCATAATGTTTAAAGAAAACTCGCGAGGACTTCCAGCCCGTGAAGTTTTTAAGGCTTTCAAAGTCCATGCTCTGAAAGAAATTCAGAGAAGATGCCACTTTTCTAGGATCATGACCAGCGGGTGTACTGTTCGGATCCGCTCTGCGAATGAAGTAGGTGATTTTCGCTCTTAATTGTTTCAGTGACAGGTCGCTGCCCGATGTTTCTCCTTTGAAGAGTTGGCCTCCACCAAAGTTCGAAGTTCTGCGAAGATAGACCTTGAGACTCTCTACTGGACATAGAGAGACATCCTCCTTCAGGGGGCATATTCTCCAAGGGCCCCATCTTTTGGTGGGTAATTCATTTTTAGCGAGAAACGTCGGATCAGGGGAGAGGGTCACTTCTCCTGAATCGGTAAACAGGATGTGTCCTTCTTCTCTTGATAATGCCACTATTTCGCTGACTCGAGCTCCCGAAGCGAGAGCAAATAAAAATATAACTTTCTGAGTCAGATCCTTGAGGGGGCATGAATCATTGTCCAAGTTGGAGGCGAAATGGAGTACCTTGTCTAGTGACCAGGAGATCGGTTTCGGAGGGGGTGCTGGACGTAGGCGAGCACATGCTTTTGGTAGTTTGTTGAAGATGTCGTTGGACAGATCAATTTGGAAAGCATATAGAATTGGTCTAGCCAAGGCCGATTTGCAGGTGGAAATCGTATTGGCTGCTAATCCTTGTCCATGAAGGTGAATGAAGAAGGACATACAGAAATCAATTGTGATTTCTTTAGGATTTTTTGCCTTGACAAAGGAGACCCATTTCCTCCAGGATGATTCATATTGCCGTCTCGTGGATTCGGTCTTGTATTCCTCTAGGAAGTCTAGACTTTTCTTCGAGATCCCAAACCTCTTCTTTGCGGCAAGGGAGAGAAAATCATGAGATGAAGGTCCTTGATTTTCGATGATGAAGCGAAGACAGTCGACTTCTGTACTTGTTGAGAGAGAACTGGGCCCGGGAGAGGGATCAGCTTGGGCTGCAGCTCCAGGACCAGGGGGTACCAGTTGCTCCGGGGCCACTTGGGAGCCACTAGGGCCGCTGTCCCTTTGAAGGTTCTCAGTTTGGAGAGGACTTTCAACAGAAGGTTGGTGGGAGGGAACAGGTAGATCTTGGACCACCTGTTCCAGTCCAGTGACATGGCGTCCACTGCTTCTGCTTTGGGGTCCTCGTACGGGGCTACGTACAGAGGAAGTTGATTGTTGTCGCTCGTTGCAAAGAGATCTATCTGAAGTTCTGGGACTTGGTGAGAGATGAAGGAGAACGATCTTGCGTCTAGAGACCATTCCGACTCTATCGGGTTTGTCCGAGATAGAGCATCCGCTGTCACATTGCGGAATCCTTGTAGGTGAACTGCAGACAGGTGCCACTTCTTCTTCTCCGCCAGACGGAAGATTGGGAGAAGCACCTGATTTATCTGGGGCGATCTTGAGCCTTGGCGATTGAGACAACGAACTACCACCGAGTTGTCTAGGGTTAGACGGATGTGGATCGAGGGCGGCGGGGATAACTTCTTCAGAGTTAGAAGGACCGCCATGGCCTCCAAGATGTTTATGTGGAACGTCTTGAATAGTGGAGACCAGGTACCTTGAACCTGTTTCTGGTGGGAGTGACCTCCCCAACCTTCCAGTGAGGCATCCGTGTGGATGTTGAGTGATGGAGGAGGGTGTTGGAGAGGAATGGACCTTTTCAGGGCCTTTTCTTCCGACCACGGCTTTAGGAGGCGTCGTAGTCTGTTTGGAAGCCGTCTCTTGAGGTCTCTTCGAGCGATGGATGCCGAGCGTCTCCAGACTCCCGCGGCATCCTTTAGCTGTGCACGAAGCACTGGGTTTGTCACTGAGGCGAATTGTAGAGAGCCTAGAACTCGTTCCTGCTGTCGTCTTGAAATGCGTTTGGATTTCAGTAGTCGCTTGACAGACCCTGCTATTTCCTTCCTTTTCTTCTGGGGGATGGAAAGGCGGTGTGACTGAAGATTCCAGTGGATTCCCAACCACTGAAACTTCTGAGCTGGAGAGAGGCGAGATTTTTTCTCGTTGATCTTGAATCCCAGGTGTTCTAGGTACTGGGTAACTTCGTTGCAAGACTTTGCACACTCTTCGGGCGATGGAGCCCAGACTAGCCAGTCGTCGAGGTAGGCCATCACCTGGACGTTTCTTAGGCGGAGCTGTTGTACTATGGCATCCGCCAGTTTTGTGAAGATCCGAGGGGCCACATTGAGGCCGAAGGGCATGGCCCGGAAGGCGTAGCTTTTCCTTTGGAGTCGAAATCCTAGGTAGGAGGAAGCGTGATGGTTCATTGGAATGTGCCAGTAGGCATCCGCCAGGTCTATAGAGACCGTGTAGGAACCTTGAGGCAGAAGGGTCCTTATTTGTTGAAGCGTCAGCATCTTGAATTTGTTGTTCTCTATGAACTTGTTGAGGGGGGATAAGTCCAGAATGACTCTGAGTTTGTCTGAGTCCTTCTTGGGAACACAAAACAGTCTCCCTTGGAACCTGGTGGACTTTACCTTCCTTATCACCTTCTTGTTCAAGAGGTCTAGAACATATTCTTCCAGAAGGGGGGTTGATTGCTGGAAGAACTGCTGGAAGATTGGGGGTGGTTGCGTCCAACTCCAGCCTAGACCGTTCTTGATGATGCTGTGTGCCCAGGGATCGAAGGTCCAACGATCCTGGAATTGGCGGAGTCTTCCTCCCACCGGAAGCACTTCATTGCTTCTGGTGTCCCGAGGACTTGTTGCCTCGGCCGCTAGCTCCCTTTCCTCCTCTACCTCTGGAGGGACGGCGAGATGCGTCTTTGCTTGCACCCCTGAATGAGCCTCTACCTTTGGCATGAAAGGTAGTTGATGGTTGCTCAAAGGCAGGGGTGAAGACCGGTGACTGTGACAACACCGGTTGGGGGACCAATTGAAAGGTCTGTTGTGGTTGGGCAACCACTTGGGAGGTAGCGGGTCCCGGAAACTGACGTCTTTGCTGACGTTGCTGGGGTTTTGACTTTTGAGGTTTCCTCTTAGGCTGAGGTCCGTCGTCCTGAGAGGGTTTCCTTTTCCTGGACATGCCCCACTTGTGGAGAAGGTTCCTATTCTCCGTGGCGGCTCTGTCAGTTATTTCCTTCACAAGGTCAGAAGGAAACAGGTGCTTTCCCCAGATGTTGGAGGAAATCAGCCTCCGGGGTTCGTGTTTCACGGTGGCACCGGCAAACACGAATTCACGACAGGCTCTTCGAGCCTTTATGAAGTGGTACAAGTCCTTCATTACCGTCAGTAAGTGGGATTTGGAGAGTACCATGTAGTGATCTGGTACTCTAGTGTCACAGGCCATAACTTCCAGTTGGACTTGATGAGAAAGAGATGCCGCAAGCCTCTCCTTCGTGTCTTGTTCCCGGCGAAGGAGGTGATCGTTGAGCTTAGGGAGGTCTTCATTAAACTGACGTCCGGCGACGTCAGGATCGAGCCTTCCCACGACGAAAGTATGCTGAACATCTTTCCAGTGTCGAGCGTCAGGGGGGGTCACGATGGAGAAGGGTCTGCACTCCTCCAGTGCAGGGCAGGGTTTCCCTTCTTCCGCCGCTTTAAGGCATGCAGCTAAGGCCTTTTCCAAGAATGGAAGAACCGCAGTATCAGGTGCAACGTAAGTAGGGTGCTTCTTGCTCAATGCCGGAAGCTTAGAGCAGGTAAAGCCTCTACTCTTAAATGCGGAGGCTAGCATAGCCTGGGCCTTTGCGAGATCGAACACTATCTCTTCCTTAGGTTCGGTCTCTTCCTTCGAGGCAGGTTCGGAACGAAGCCGGACGTAACAGTCCGGGTAGGCCTCAAAGCTTGGGAAGAACTCCACATCTTCCAAAGGGACCGTGCCGATCTTATCACTGACAAAGATCCTGCCGGTCGCAATAACCATATGCTCTGCATACCTCCACGGGTTGGCATGAGAGCAAGCGGGGAGATCCTTGACCGAAATCTTCTTCGGCTCTCTGGATCCTATCATCGACCTGATGGACTCCTGGTTCTCCTTCAGCCTGTCGTCCATGACGGCTCTAATCAGCCGGATCAGTTCTTGAGTAGAAGAAGAAGGATCCGGAGTCGAGGAGGTAGACGGAATAGACATTTCCGTCGGTGTAGGAGTAGGAGGGGGGATGGACGAGGGAGCAGCTTCTAGCTCCGACTCGGTGTACTCCACCTTGTCTTCGTCCTCTTCGGCTCCTTGAGCCATAAGCGTCTTCTCCGTGTCTTCCGAGACGTCTGAAATCTGTTCGTCATCCTCGGAATCCAAACGACACTCGTGCATGGACTGAGCCATGACCACATCAGGTTCCACCGTAATTTGGACAGTGGGGATCACATCTTTGGGTACCACTGAGTCAGGGGAGGCCTTAGGGAACAATAGTGACCTCAGTTCTTCGGTGGCCAGGTACGGTCCGGTAGCATTTTTCTGGAAGCCACGCACCCACTTGCGCAGCTTTTCACGAGAAATGTCTCTAACCTCCGCTGAAGGAGGGTTATGGAAGGCCTCAACTAGGTGGGCCTGGCAGACCGTACAATCCAGTGGATTCCAAAACTTCAAATCCCCTTTCTTGTCTGCACAAGGGGCGTGAGTCCTGCAAGCCGTATGCCCGTAAAACTGCGGGCGTTTCACAGCGCAGAAGGCGAAATCACACTTCATCTGCTCCTCCTGTGGAAGAAAGAGAAAATGAGTATGGGGGAGTCATAAGAATGGCTCTTAAACTAAGTTAATATTAATCATTAATTTTAACTTAAAGAAGGTGTGATGCATAGAGAATGAAAATAGTAAAGGAGAACATGCTCCATGCATCTCGCCCGGCTGGTTACCATAAGCTTGGTCCCTGGATAATCCGAGTGACCGAGGGCACTGGATATAGTTTCCTAGAATTCCAAGTATTTTGGAATTCCATGGAAAAAACCAAGGACAAGATTGGGACCGAATTCATTCGGTTCCCAGTTAAGGGCCAGAAGGCCTCATTTAAAAGGTAACTGCTTCTGGCAACCAGCCGTGCTAAGATGCACATAGCATGCTGGAATTAGAAGAATGCAAAGAGACAGCATGATCACTAATAGAGCAGTACTAGGTACTGATCTTAATAGCAGAAGCAGCTTATCTGTTTGCGATATAGGGCTATCATAGTCTTATGATAGCTACAGTAAGGGGGTGCAAGTATTCTTGACGCCTCCGGGGCATCCGGCAAGCCGCCGGCATGCCGGAGCTCGCTCCAGCATAGATTCTGGCATTAGGACAGACAATGTTCAAAGTCAGTCAAATACCAGGATGGCGGCCGCCGGCACAACGGCGGCACGCCGGCAGGGAGCGGCGGCTCCGGCAGTCGGAGGATGCCAGGTTGGTGACTGGGATAAGGATGGTAAAGGCTGTATCGGGTTGCCGGCAGTATATGCCGGCACTCCGGCGGTCGACCGGCAAGCGGACGACTAGATAGGAGTAGGAGAGCCGCCGGTAGTAGCCGGCGGCAGCCGGCAGTCCCTCGGTACACGGGGGGCTGGCGGAAAGGTTAGGGAGAGTCACCAAGTAGGAGGCAGGTATTGCCGACAGTAGAGGCGGCAAGAGACCGGCACCCGGATAGGGAGAGAGACAGGGGGGAGGGGGGAAGGGATGTAGGAAGTACCATCAGGATTCCAGACATCCCTCCCCCTCCCTGAGGGGGTGTACCCATGATAGAGGCAGGCTCTAACATCCATGAGCAGGGGTCACTAGGGACCGGGAGCAAGGTAGCCCAAGGGAGGGCTAGGGAACACCCAAGGGGGGGGAGGAGACTCCCATATGCAGAACTATACTGGTAACTAACCTTATAGGACACTATGAAGGTATATGTACCAGAGCGGACTGCACAAGGAAGCTCGGGTAGCCCTACTATTCCACCCTAAGGAGGAGTTGTAGGACAGGGGACAGATGGGTATAAACTAACCTAAGCATAGGCTAGGCTATACAAGAGATAGGTGGGGAGGGAGAAGAGAGAAGTCTTCCCAGGAAGGGTTTCTGTACCAGAGCGGCCACTAAGGAAAGGGAGGACACTCCCTAACCTAAGATCAGGCAGATCAGCTAAAACGGTGCAAGAGTACAGTTTCAGCATGGAACAGAGAAACCTTCCTAACCTAACCTAGAACAGGGCTAAGAGTCCTGAACTAGGAAAGGAAGAAGACATATCGCTATCTCAGGAAAGTCATAGACTATCCTAGCCATAGAGGTAGGCTAGCCTAACCTCACTCTCGGACGCAGCCCTAAAGGGGGTTCATTCCTTTAGGGAGGACAGAGAGGCGATATATACTCTATTAGACAATTAATCCCTTTACTCAGAAAAGGAATCAAGGCTAAATAGAGGGAATGCCAAGGCAGGGGATGAAGGAAGCATATAGGGGTCCTAACATTAGGTTAGGCTAGAAAGAGTCACTGACTAGCCTATCCCCCATATGGTCCCTGAAGGCGAAAACATTTGCATCACTGTCAAAAGTATTGTAAAATAAAAATGCCACTATCTTCATAACTTAGTCTAGGATCACTAATAAATCATGCATGAACACTTGTATGTAGGCTCCTGGCCTGGGGGCTATAGTAGCCGACTGGTATGAGGTCAATCGATGACCGATAAAAAGCGTCTAAACACGATATAAAAGTTCCTAGCTATGAAGACTAAATAAACTAATGTATTCGATTAGTATATAATGCCGGAAACGTTGTTGTGGCTAACTAAATAAGACATGCATAACAACAACGACGCCATAAAATGGCGGGTCCGGTAGAGGCACAGCTCTGCCACAAAACAGCAAATATCTCGAAAAGTAATATTTACTTTACGGCCAGAGCTTAATTAAACAATACTGGAACCTTGTACTCAACTTTCCAGAAGAAGGCGAGGCTGAAGGTAACGACATAGCGAAGATGCAAAACGATAAAGTTAACACAGGGAAAATCCGTCTAAGTAGGGCAGCTACTAAACAAAGGATGAAGACGGGCGTGACGTCATTAGAGCAATGGCGTCCGTTTGTTTACGTCTCGAGTATCAGTAGTAGCCACGAGTGAGATTAGCTGTGGAACGGCTCCCAGCTATTCTCAGTCCTTACACACCGAAGCATTAACTCTGTTCGGGGTGAAGATAGCTATGTGGCGCGTTCAGACATGCGCGTCCCCTGTTGTATTACGATGTCTTAAAGGGAAACCTTTGAGATACTCGCTCCAGAAGTTAGAATTCTGTGATAACCTGTGGTTAAATTCTCTGGGAATATCTTAGTAGTCTTATACCCAAGGAAGCTACCAAAAAGGAACCTTCCATCAGGACGCCATGGCTTGAGCCCAAAAATATAGTTGTATCTAAAGACAATTCAGATAAACCATGAGGGTTAAGCCCAAGGCTTAAACAGAGGGAAAGGGATTGCACACCTTCTCCGAAGAGAAGAGAGCAACCGGGGAGTGTGAGAAAGTATACTAAGGCCCCATAGACAACTAGCCTATGCGCAAAGAGAATCGATTACCTAAATCACCGAAACTCACTCGTATACTATCTTGGAAGAAAATCATCATAATCTTAAATGTATAAAACTGCCTAAAGCTTCAATAAAAGTTTAAAACACTCGGAAATCTGAATATCATGCAGGAAAGTACTAGGGCCAAACGACTAGGCTACAAGGTCTAGCGTAGGCCAGAATCGGCAAATCCTTCGCCAAAACGGAAATACTAAAAGCATCATATAAAGAAAACCTATGTAACGCTGAATAGCTAAAATTATTAAAGCAAAACAGCCGGGAACGTCGCTCTGGCTAACTAAATAACTCATACATAGCGAGCGACAGCGTCCAGGACGCCTCCAGTAGGCAACAGCCCTTGTAACAACGATATCACTATCGAATCACTTTTAAAATTACCAAGAGCTTACATTTATACATAAAAGAAATAATACTCAACTTATCAGAAGCAGAAGAAGTTGGAGAAAGCATTATAACGTTGAAATAATCCAAGAATTGCGAGATAACACAGGGAAAAACACCGAGTTGTTGAGCTACGCAAAAAGGAATACAGATGGCGCCGTGAGCGGCGCAATGCATGCTTACGAAACGGGAGAGGAGAGATACCTTGCGAGCGGCTCTCCTTTCTTTCTCGTTTTCGTTTTCTTGCCAATTGACCCCTTCGAAGTTTTAACTCTGTTCGGGGTGCAGATTGCTATGTGGCATGTCAAGAATACGTCCTCTGATATTTCGCGATATCCCTGGTTCTTTTATTAGGGATATTCGCTCCAGGAGTTAGAATTCTGGGTACCTTAAGGTAAATTCTCTGGGAATATCGCCGTAGTTATATATACCCAAGGAAGCTACCCTTTAGGAACTTCCATCAGGACGACATGGCTTGAGCCCCAAAAATGCTACAGTTGATACTATTGGTCAAGAAAATAATGCGATAAATGTTCATGATAATCAGGATAAGTCAGAAACTGATTTTGCGTCTCGCATAAATTCTGTCAATAAAAATACAAAGAAACATATCATGGTAGAAGTAATCATAAATGGTAAACCAATTTTGATGCAAGTTGACACAGCAGCCGATGTATCAATTATGTCTGAGAAAACAGCTAAAAGCATTCCTAAATTGTTATTAGAAGGTACAAATAAAGTTTTGAAAGGTTATAATGGTTTTGATATTCAAGTAATAGGTGCTTCGAACGTAGAAGTAGAATACAAAGGACAGAAATTAGAGAGAATGCCATTAACAGTAGTAAAAGGTAAAGGACAAACTTTGCAAGGTTTGGATTGGCTACAATATTTGAAATTAGATTGGCCTAGTATTTTGAAGGTTACAGGTAGACAAGATGAACACAAAAATGAAATGTCTGTGGATAATATTATATCAGAGTTTCAAGACGTATTTGAAGATAAAGTAGGTACAGTAAAAAACACAAAGGCAATTTAAGTTTTGAAACCTGACAGTGCTCCTAGATTTTGTGCTCCCAGAACAGTACAGTATGCATTGAAAAGTGCAGTTGAAACAGAAATCAGATTTGAAAATGAAGGTTCATGGAAAAAGGTTACATATTCAGATTGGGCTACTCCATTAGTACCTATTGTGGAGGAAAATGGTCAGGTTAGGTTATGTGGAGATTACAAAGTAATGTTGAATCCACAACTGCAAGTAGCTCAACATCCATTTCCAAATCCGAAAGACATGTTTGCAACTATGTCAGGATGCAGAGTTTTTCTAAGTTAGATATAAGACAAGCATTTCAATAGCTTCCCATGGATGAAAGTTCACATGAATTATTTACAGTAAATACATTCTTAGGTTTGTTTAGGCCAAAGAGATTAGCTTATGGAGTTGCAAGTAGTCCAGCTATATGGCAACAAACTATGGATAAGATTTTTTCAGGAATACAAGGAGTATACATTTTTATAGATGATATTTTAATTGCTGGTAAAGACAAAAGAGAACATAGAGGAAGATTGCGAACAGTTCTGAAGAAGTTGAAGGAACATAATATTAGAGTAAATAAGAGCAAATGTATTTTAGTATTTTAGAAGTTGATTCAGTGGAATACTTAGGTTTTGTAATTAATGGCAAGGGTATTCACAAAACTAAAGAGAAGATTAAAGCTGTACAATCAACAAAAGTACCAGAAAATGTTAAGGAATTGCAATCATTTTTAGGTTTAGTAACATTTTATGGGAATTTCATTCAGAATTTGTCTACAATTGCACATCCATTGTATAATTTGTTGAATAAGGGTGTAGAATGGATGTGGACAAAAGAGTGTCAGGAATCTTTTGAAAGAATCAAACAGGAAATAATATCACCTACATTTCTAGTACATTATCAAATGGATTTACCGGTTAAATTAGTATGTGATGCATCAAACATAGATTTAGGTGCAGTATTATCTCATGTAATGCCAGATGGAACAGAAAAACCAATTGCATTCACTTCTACAGTATTGAACAAGGCAGAAAGGAATTACTCTCAAATAGAAAAAGAAGGTTTAGCATTAGTGTTTGGAGTTAAGAAATTTCATATGTATCTTTATGGTAGGAAAAAGTTCACACTTGTTACAGATCATAAGCCTTTATTAGCAATATTGGGTCCAAAAGCAAGTTTACCTTCGTTGGTAGCTGCAAGACTACAACGTTGGGCAGTAACGTTAGCTGCGTACCACTATGATATAAAGTACCGTCCAACATCAAAGATCGGTAATGCAGATGCTTTACCTAGATTACCAGTAGACAAAGCTCCAGAAGAGTATGATGACAGTATTCTGTTAATTTATGTATATGATGTACCCATTACAGAAAAAGATGTAGCACACAGTACCAAGAGAGACCCAGTACTTAGTAAGTTTTTAGAGAGTTTAATGACAGGTAGGGACTTATGTGGAAAAGAGGAAAATTGTAAACCCTATAAGGATATATGGTATGAACTGAGTGTAACACAAGGAATAGTGATGAGAAGTTCAAGGATAGTTATTCCAAATTCACAGAGGAATAAGGTTTTGTCTGAAATACATGCTGATCACCAAGGTATTTAAAGATCAAAGTCAATTGCAAGAACTTTTGTATGGTGGCCAGGTGTAGCTAAAGATGTGGAATTGTATATAAGGAATTGTATGAATTGTGTTATGCAACAGAACAATCCTCATTTTGCTAGAATGCACCCATGGGAATTACCCAGGTATCCATGGCAAAGAGTGGACATAGATTTTGCAGGTCCTTTTTTAAATTATTTGTTTTTGATAGTAGTAGATGCTTACAGTAAGTGGCCAGAAGTCATTCCTATGAAGGCAACAACTTCTTATGCCACAATAAAAGAGTTAATGCAATTTTTTTCTCCACATGGTATTCCAGAAAGAATTGTTCTAGATAATGGTCCACAATTTACCTCACAAGAGTTTAAAGAATTTTATAATGTCAATGGAATAACACATACATTTTCAGCAACACATCATTCCTCTACCAATGGAGAGGCTGAAAGGATTGTTCAAACATTTAAACACAATATGAAGTGTAGAAAGGCAAATTCAGGTAACATATTTTTACATGTATCAAAGTTTTTATTGTCTTATAGAACAACGCCGCACAGCACAGCAGGCATGACACCATCAAATTTATTGATGGGGAGGAGGATAAGGTGTAAGTTAGATTTGTTGTATCCAAGTTTGCAAAGTGGTTTATAAAACAAAGGGTATAAACAAGTAGAAAACCCTCCGAAAATAAGATATTTTTTACCTTTATCTGATGTTATGGTAAGATCGTACAACACTCCAGAGAAGTGGGTACCAGGAGCGATTGTAAGAGAGATAAGAAATTTACATTATGATGTTCAAGTTGGTGGAAATATTGTAAAACGTCATGTTGATCAATTACAGCCATTAAACAGAAATACAGTAGAGCGTGTGAATGTTAGAGATGGAAAACTTTCAGAAGTAGTTAGATCAAATTAGTCAAATATTAGGCAAGATGCTCCAACATCAAATGTAGATTCAGAACCAATTCATGTACCAGTACAAGATGAGGTTAGAGTGCTTCCTAATAGGATTAATAGAGGAAAGCTCCCTGAGAGATTAGATTTATGAAGATTTTTACAATGTTAAGTTAAGAGGGAGGAGACTGTTATGTATTATTGTAATAATGTACTGTATTTCCTCAAATGTTACATGTATTGAGCGTAACATTGCATAATATTGCATTGATAAAACATGTTATAAATTGTACATAACTGAAATAATATATTTTGATATTAGGGTTCAAGCATTTATCTATTACCTCAAAGATAGGATGTAATTCTTTATACTTTTGTATTGCAGTAGGATTTAGGTCTTTTGAGAGCGATGCACTTATGTTTGATATGATTGTTTTGGTTTGTGAGATTGTTTATGAGACGCTCCACGCTCAGTTGTTTGGAGTTGGTTGTCGGAACCCCAAAACCAAGAGTAATGTAGACTCTTATTATACATTAAAGAGTTATGTATACGCCTGCATGTGTTTCAACATACCAACACAAAATTGGCAACGCAGTTGGAATACCCCTGGATAATTACTAATAATCATTCACTCATTTTCAGGTGAATAATATGTAGAAATCACCAGACAGTATGCAACCAATACAAAACATACATCATGGGGGATCATGGGGGCAGACCATAAAACTATTTTAAAATTATACAAGTCCTTAATTTTTTCCTAAATTAGTTATGTGTGTGGAATATACTCTTCCACTGTCTTTGGTTAGAGTTCTCTTCCTTGAGGGTACACTCGGGCACACTATTCTATCTTATTTCTCTTTCTCTTATTCTGGACAAGTTTTTATAGTTTATATAGGAAATATTTATTTTAATGTTGTAACTGTCTCCTTTCCTCACTGGGCTAATTTCCCTGTTGGAGCCCCTGGGCTTATAGCATCCTGCTCTTCCACCTAGGGTTGTAGCTTAACAAGTAATAATAATAATAATAATAATAATAATAATAATAATAATAATAATAATGATGATAATAATAATAATATAAGCCAACCCAAGCCAATTAAAGATATTAGATTTTGTACATTGTGCTGGTATTCAATTGTCCACAGGAGCATTTTGAACTTCACCTATTCAAAGTCTCCTTGTTGATGCTGGAGAATTACCTTTAGACCTTTACCGAATGTCTTCTATCGTTCGGTATTGATTTAGGTAGCAAAGACTCCTTAATTCTTTAGCCTTTCAGACTGCAAGCCTTGTAAGGCATTATAGATATTTTGAGTTGCATCCAAAATCTCCCCAACCTTATGGCTATCGGGTGAAACAATTATTAAACAGTCTTGATATAATTAGAAGTGGGGTGCTTCAATTTAAGATATCATCAACCCCTCCGTGGAAATTACCAGAGATATCTTTTTGTAAATAATTTATTGGGGTTAAAGAGAACATTACTGAATTAGAAGCTAGGTCTCTTTTTATGGAAAAAAATTGAAGAACATAGGGAATCGACTGTAATATATAGCGATGGTTCCAAATCTGATGCGGGTGTTGGATTTGGAGTATATAGTATTTCTTTTAACTCTTGAGGTGCACTTCCTTCAATATCTTCCATAATTACTGCCGAGCTATTTGGCATACTAACCGCGATTGAGAAAATAGCGCTAAAAGAGAGGGGCAATTTTACCATTTTTAGTTATACAAGAAGTGTCCTTCAAGCTTTAGAAGGTTTTAATTCCAGTAACCTTTTAGTTTTAAAGATTTTAGAGTGGCTTTTTATTATTAGCCTGAAAGGTATGACAGTTCGATATTGCTGGGTTCCAGAATACGTAGGTGTGTCTGGAAATGCTAAACTGAGCAGTGACTACTTCCAGTACGCAAGGCACAGAATAAGAAAACCGTAGAAAGGGTTCAAGAACCTCTGACTCTTCAAACGTACAATGCTTTTCGGGTGA
>NC_090729.1:142627510-142695010 GCF_036898095.1 Palaemon carinicauda
AAGATTTTAGTGTTCTTAACAAAGAGTTAACTACAACACTGTAATTGTTCAGTCGCTACTTTCCTCTTGGTAACGGGCGAAAGACTCTTTAACTATGGTAAGAAGCTATTCTAAGCGATGGACACTGTGACGGGCCGAGAGAAGGTTGTGAACTCAAAGGCAGTATGAAAGCAACTGAGTTAATTTATTATAGAACACTCTCCTTTATATACAAAACCTCAAGGCAATAGGAAATTTCATGTTCGAAAGACAGACAATGTTACATAGGGGAAACGCAGACATGTTTATTCTGGTTCTTTTTAGTGCGAGGGAAGAGCGAAGGTACAAGCATAATATATACAAAATGAATTATGTACGATCGTGTGACACACGGTTGGTACATGGCTCCCCCCCTAAAAATGACATACTGTACATGTTAAATAGGGCGCCCTGATCTAGAGAGGCGAACTGTAGGCGGGTCATCTGGCAGAAGATAAGCAGGTTTTAGACGATCAATGGAGACCCAGTCTTCTTTGCCACGAATGTTTAGTAGGAATGCTTTCGGACTGCGGCGAATCACAAGGAAAGGGCCCGTGTAAGGGGGCGTTAGCGGTGGCTTGCTAGCGTCGTTGCGCAGGAAGACGTGCGTTGCAGAGTGCAAGTCTGTTGGTATGTGATGCTTCACTGGGGGCTTGTAAGTCCAACGGCATGGAGTGAATTTTCCCACGACGTGACGTATGCGCTGGAGATCGTTGGAGAAGGTTGCAGAAGGAAAAAATTCGGCAGGGATGACCAACGGGTCGCCATACACCCTTTCAGCTGCCGAGACGTCGAGGGCGTCTTTAGGAGTGGTCCTTAGTCCCAGGAGGACCCAGGGAAGCTGAGTAAACCAGTTGCAATCCTTGCAGAGGGACATCAAAGCTGCTTTGAGGGTGCGATGAAAACGTTCAACCATTCCATTAGCAGCGAGGTTGTAGGCCGTTGTCTGATGTAGGGTGACGCCCAGGAAATTCACTAATGATGTCCACAATTGAGAGGTGAAAGTGGTTCCCCTGTCAGAAGTAATATGCTCAGGGATACCAAATCTTGCAATCCATCCAGAGAGTAAGGCAGATGTACATGAAGTGGACGTTGCAGTTTCCATGGGAATGGCTTCAGGCCAACGAGTGGAGCGGTCGATGACGGTAAACAGGTAACGATGTCCTTGTGATGTGGGTAGGGGGCTTACAACGTTGACGTGAATGTGTGCGAAACGACGCTGAGGTTGAGGAAAGGTGCCCACTCCCGAATCCGTGTGTCGATGTACTTTGGAAGTTTGGCAAGAAGTACAGGCGCGGACCCAATCCTTAGCATCCTTAGAAATGCCGTGCCAAATGAACTTTGTCTTCAGCAGCTGTGCAGTAGAACGGCACGAGGGATGTGAAAGGCCGTGAATTAAATCAAACACCTGCCGGCGCATTGGACCGGAATCTAAGGTCACGGTATACCAGTACTGACGTCACAGAGGAGGGTGGTGTTGGAGTCTTCGAGGGGGAAGTCTTCTCAACGGAGGGACTTGCAGGATGTCCTACGTGCTTGATACCCTGGATCCTGTCGTTGGGCTTCAGCCAGGGCGTTGTAATCCAATCCCAGTTGAACGGCAGCCAACGTGTTTCTTGACAGGGCATCGGCAACGGGATTCATTTTCCCAGGGACGTATTGAAGGGTGCAATTGTATTCAGCCACGTCGGAGAGATGTCGGCATTGCCGGGCGGACCAGGCATCAGACTGTCGAGTAAAGGCGTGCACCAGAGGTATGTGGTCTATGCGAATGACGAAGGGCGTACCTTCTAAGAAATGGTGAAAGTGACGGACAGCCAAGTGCACCGCCAGCAATTCTCGATCGAAGATCGAATAACCCGATTCTGCCTTGGACAGTTTTCTGCTGAAGAAGGCCAATGGGCGGGGCGAGCCGTTGACCACCTGCTCGAGTACAGCACCAATAGCGACGTCGCTGGCATCGGTGGACAGGAGAGGGGCATGTGGGATAGGAAAAGTGAGAGCCGCAGCAGTTGATAGGGCCTTCTTTGCATTGCAGAAGGCTGCTTCTTGAAGGGGACCCCACTTCAGGTCCTTTGGCTTGCCCTTGAATGAGGCATAGAGGGGAGCAAGAGTAGTGGCAATGGCTGGCAGAAAACGGTGATAATAGTTTATCATGTCCAAGAATTCCTGCAGAGCTTTGACGGTGGAGGGCGCGGGGAATTTCTGAATGGCTGCTACCTTCTCAGGGAGGGGATGGACTCCTTCAGGAGTGATGTGGTGCCCTAAGAACGACACTTCGTTGGCGCCAAAGGTACACTTGTCGTACTGGACTACAAGGCCGTTTTGTTGCAGGCGGTCGAGCACGATACGCAGTTGACGGAGGTGTTCTTCTTTTGAGGAAGAGAATACAAGTAAGTCGCCCACATAACATACACAGAAAGGGAGGTCCCCTAAGATGCCATCCATGAGACGTTGAAACGTGGCCCCAGCATTGAAGGTGTATGTACCAAACAGAGTGGTGATGGCCATCTTGGGGATGACTTCTGGGTTCAAAGGCACCTAATAATACCCCTTCAAGAGGTCGAGCGTAGAGAAAATCTTTGCATTGTGCAGGTAGGAGGTCACGTCGGCAATGTTTGGGAGGGGGCAGTGATCCAGTTCTGTTTGCATGTTCAGGCGGCTGTAATCCCCGCACGGACAGAAGGAGCCGTTTTTCTTCAGAACGATGTGTAAGGGTGGCGACCATGGGCTGGAGGTCTTTTGGCAAAGGCCCATTTCCTCTATTTCGGCGAATGTCTGTTTGGCGGCTGCCAATCGTTCCGGTGCCAGACGTCTGAATTTTGCGAAGACTTGGGGTCCCGTCGTCTTGATATGGTGATAAATACCGTGCTTGGCAGGAACCGTGGGCGTTTGGCGAAGTTCTGGACAGAAAACTTCTGGGTACGACGTGAGGAGAGGAGCGTAGGCATCCGTGGGTGTGCTAATGTGGAGAGCGAGGTTAGAGGGGGGCGGGTTGAATAGGTGTCGACAAGTACGAGTCTGAGTTGACCAATTGTCGGTGGGCGACATCGACCAGAAGGTGGAAATGAGAGAAGAAATCCGCACTGAGGAATGGCAATGTGACGTCAGCAACGAGAAACTTACCGTTTCCGAACGGTAATGTGAGGTTCTCATAACCGTAGGTGGGTATTCCAGATCCGTTGGCAGCTACCAAGCGGACGTCGGCAGATGTAGACAGACTACGTCGTGTCTTGAAGAGTTTCTTTGGCAAAAGAGAACGACAAGCACCCGTGTCTACCAAAAATCGCACGCCCGTTCCTGCATCATGTAGAAAGAAAAGATTAGAAACATGGGAGGCCACCGCCGCGAGCGATGGCCTACTTACACGTTTTTTAGCCACTGACAATCCTCGGCACATTCCTTCGCGGTTGCCCCGAATCTGAAGTGGCTGTAGAAGTCGTTTGTTGGGGCGCGAGCGACTGGTGGGTGGTGGGCGGCTTTGTCGCTGCTTCGGCACGGCATTCATGTCAGCTTCGGTTGACGTTGAATAGGCATCCTCTTTGTCAGGGTTGGAGGCGTTGATGGAGGTCTTGAGGTGACTGTCCATAAGGGCGTCGGCTTTGGTCATCAAGTCCTTTATGGGTGAACTATCGACATCGGGTATGGCAGCACGTATAGGTCCGGGTAAACGGTGTATCCAAAGAGCACGAAATAGGTTCACCTCATGAGGTGAGCTGTCTGCGGCAGGTTGAAGGCGAGCGATACTGGTCATTTCCCTGAGGGCAAGCGAAGCCCTTTGGTCCCCCAACGGTTGTTGCGAGAGCTGAAAAAGCTTTGCTATACGGGCGGCTGGCGACAGCGAGTACTGCTGCAGAACAAGGTGTCTCCTTGTTCACAAAGCCAGTCGGATATTTCCGGGAAGGTGTCCTCGGGTATCGCCGCGAGAACATAATCTGCTTTGTTGGTTGAGTGAGTCACGCCCTTGATGCGAAACTAGAACTTCTGCGAGCTGAAAACCAAGCAAACGCCTCTCCGCTGGCGAACGATGAAAGTTTCAATGGGGCAGCCGCAGCGCCAACTTCTGTGGAGTCCGCCATAGTACCAACGATGGAGGGGCGAGGGGGGTGGGGGTGAAAGGCGGTGGGAGCGAGTCGACTTTCAGGGTCACCAATGTGACGGGCCGAGAGAAGGTTGTGAACTCAAAGGCAGTATGAAAGCAACTGAGTTAATTTATTATAGAACACTCTCCTTTATATACAAAACCTCAAGGCAACAGGAAATTTCATATTCGAAATACAGACAATGTTACATAGGGGAAATGCAGTCATGTTTATTCTGTTTTTTTTTTAGTGCGAGGGAAGAGCGAAGATACAAGCATAATATATACAGAATGAATTATGTACGATCGTGTGACACACGGTTGGTACAACACTCCAAAATCAAACTAATGTTTTTTAGTCTATAGCCTCTGTACCATGGTCTTTCACTGTCTTGGGGTAGAGTTCTCTTGCTTAAGGGGACACTCGGGCATGCTATTCTATTTTTTTCTTCCTCTTGTTTTTTAAGTTTTCATAGTTTTGTATATGAACGATATATTTCAACATTGTTACTGTTCTTGAAATATTTTATTCTGATTGTCCATTACTTCTCTTGTAGTTTATTTATTACCTTATTTCCTTTCCACACTGGGCTATTTTTCCCTGTTAAAGCCCTTGGGCTTATAGCACCCTGCTTTTCCAACTAAGGTTGTAGCTTAGGTAGTAGTAATAATAATAATGATAATATTTATAAGAACATTTAATCCCCCATTCCCTTTTTGTCCAAGTGTAGACTTGACCCCTCAGTGTCAGGTATGACATCAGGCAAAGGGCTGCCCAAGACAAGAGTTTCTCTTCCGAAGAGATTACAAGAGTTATCACTCATTAAACCAGTAATTGACTGCATTTTAAATCTTATGTACTTTTAACATAGATGGATTGAACTAAAATTTGGAGTCGAGTGCGTGCGCACGATAGAAGTAAATAATGTGCTGTGAGAGATGTGAATAAGTTAGTTTTTATCTTTTTAACCTCGAGGAAGAAGGTTAAAGAGTTGTCTCGCTGGTGTGTTAGGCATCTGATACATGATCGTTGGCAACTTTAGCATCGCTAAAGCCAGCCCCCAAGCTTCTAGACCCCTGACCTAGAAGAATTTAGAATAATTAACCCAATAAATATGCACCCCCAGGTATGCATTGCAGCAGAAAAGAACCAACCTGTACTGTGAAAGCGCCAACATCCTAATTCTCAAGAACCTCAGGTGCGTGTCCCCTCGAAAGGGAACAAGTCTTTATCTAGAATATGTTGTGTGTAGTGTGTTCAAACGTTAGAGAAACTTTGAAGTCGATTCCAATTTTTTTTTTTTTCGTAAGTGCCGACATTATATAAATTTTTGTAACAAGCCCTGTGAGGTTTATGCGAAAACGTGAAGTGTAACTATTTTGGTTTAAATGTTCGATGATTTTGTGTGATCTAAAAACTCGTAAGTTTATCAGTTACATTATGTAATTTCTATAAAAGTTTAATTATTCCAGTTTTAAAGATTTAACCATTTTCTTTAATTATCAAGATTAAATATTAGTGTAAAATTTAATTTCCAGTGAAACAAGTAATTATATAATTTTCAGAGTGTAATATTCTCTTGTCTTAGTCTAAGGATTTGTTCAGATTTAATATATTCAGTCAAGTGATCATATAATTTTGAAAAGTATTATTTTCTTGTCGTAGTATAAGTTTTCATTCAGATTTAATATTTCAAGTAATTCATTTTGGGGGTAAATTCTTTCAAGGTGTTGTAATTTTTTAAAAATATATTTATCTTTGTAAAGTGTGTATTATTTCGATCACCAGTGTTTCTTACAGAACTCTCGTATCCCTGTTTAAGAATCGAAGTAAGAGGTTGTTTTGAATAGTTCCTAAAAATAATTACCCAGTTTTGTTTTGAGTGTACTTAGGAGACCTTTTGATATCCAGTTTTTACACATATTGCTGTGTAGGAGTTATATAATTTTCTCAGAGTTCAGGTATTATTCAAGTGTAACAGTGTTATTCATGTAAAAACAAAGAGGTGAGTTTAGAATTCGGGAGGCTCTGTAACTTGCCAGTCGTAATATATAATATATATTTTTGGTGCCCAGGACCAATATATATATATATATATATATATATATATATATATATATATATATATATATATACATATATATGTATATATATTAATATATATATATATTAATATATATATATATATATATATATATATATATATATATCTATTTTACATATATATAAATATGTATATATATATCTATTTTACATATATATAAATATATATATATATATATATATATATATATATATATATATACATACATATATATATACATATATATATGTGTGTATACACACACACATATATATATAAATATATTTATATGTATATACATTTATATATACTGTATATATATATATATATATATTAGATATATATATATATATATATATATATATTAGATATATATATATATATATATATATATATATATCTAATATATATATATATATCTAATATATATATATATATATATATATATATATATATATATATATATATATATATATATATTATACTATGGTCCCGTGTCTGAGAACCAAAATATTATTATTATATATATTATGACTGGCCAACTACACAACCTCTTTGGTTCCAAACTGTTTGTTTTTACTTTAAATCTGTTACACTTGAAAATGTTAGTACCCGAGCTCTGAGACGATTATATATCTCCAAGACAGCAATATATAAAAACACTGAATATCCAAAGGTCTCTTTAAATACACTCAAAACACAACTGGGTAATTATCCGTAAGAATTAATTAAAACCAGCGAATACAAAATTTAGATTTTGACAAGTGTTACGCTATGAAAATTATATAATCACTTGAATTATTAAATCTGAATAAAACCTCATATTAAGAAAAAAGAAGTAATTACACTCAAATGCTTAACCTGTTAAAGAATTTACATAAAGTAACTGAAACTCATTAACTTCAGGTATTTTTATAAATCTCCCTGGACCAGTTATAAAGATTTACTCAATGCCAACACTCACCATAACACAATTAATTTAAAATTACTTTTCACGTCTTTTGTATCGTTTCAACAAACAATTTACGTTGGGGTACAAAATCACTTTGGGGAGGACACACTATAGGTATATGAGAGAGAGAGAGAGAGAGAGAGAGAGGGATGCACTTTGGCTCGTTCACAGGACAGGCTCGGTCTCTTCTGCTGCTATTCATCTTTTGGGGTGCATATATTTGACTTTACTTTTAGAATATTCTAGTAGATTATTCTTGTTACTTAGAACGGACTCCTAACGACGCCAGAGTTACCAACTATCATGTATCAAACAGGAGAATCAACCTCGCTATACGGCAACTCTCTCTCAGTGACTCCACCTAGGGTACCTTTGTCCTCGGAAATAAAAAAAGATAAAATCTAACACTGAATTGCGTATTTTCTCACAAACATGGCGCAATATGTCGTGAATTTCACTTTGACAGATAATAAAGTTCTTAGCCCGATGTTAAGGGCAGATAGCAAGACCTTGAAGAGGTAAGACTCCCAAAACCCTCCAGGAATCAACAAAATACAGCTACGCTTTAACAATTTTATTACAAAAATAGTTATTTAAGAAAGGGAATAACATAACAAAACATTTACTCTGCATACTAAATGAAATATATGACTCGAAATAATCTCATGCGTTCCCAAAAAATCTAAGTCCACATCGGACTTAAATTAAGTAAAAATATATATAATTTCAGCAATTTGCCTTGATAAATGGCTTACCAAGGCTTTCTCACGTAATTTAATGAATAACACTGATCCCCAATCACAAGGATCAACTAAATATACATAGATACAATTCTCACATAACACTTGCAAAGACTATAGGGAAACCGACCTGGTTACAATAGGGGGAGAGAGACAACAATTAAGAGGACTTACTTGAGCTGAGGACCTTGGACAAAAGAGGCCGAGCTGAGCTCTGCAGATCTGACGAAAACTTTGATTTCCCGCGCTCTCTGACTCTAAACCTATACATAGGATATTTTCATCATGGTACAATGAAATGACATTATATTCGTGAATCATAAATTACAAACACTCAATTGCTTTAACATCCGCTCCTTCCCTACCAGGTGGTTACTCTTTAGGCTCTAAAACAGTCTCGTATTAAAACAGTCATTCGTCTCAACGCCCGCAAGTTCTTCCAGCCTTCCCTCAAATTTAACGTAACATTGGTGGAGTAAATGGCGGGAATTTCGAATGATCAGTTCTAAATTCCCAACACAATACCTCATAAGAATATGAAAAAGATTTACATCAGCCATTCGTTAGCAAATACTTGAGATAAAAAGTCAATTCTTTTCAAAAGAATGAGACCAACCTGACATCTCTATGACAAAATTTAAGGCTGTTAGAGCAATTTAAAAAAAAAAAATATAGCAAAATGTGCTGGAAATTTAACCTTACCTTGGGGTTAAAAGGGTTACAAAAAAAAAAACGTAAATTGACATACACTGTCTTGAATGAAGTAAACAAATAAATTAACGACAAAAGTCTTACATAATTTAAATACCTAAATTATACCTACATGAGAAGAATTCAGCTTGGGAGTGGCTATCCTCTTAAATGCACATATGAAATAGAGAGATATGTACATGAATAAATTATTTATTTTACACTAGACTAGCTTCGTAAGAATGTATATATATATATATATATATATATATATATATATATATATATATATATATAATCAAATAACATTCAGAAACATATTATGTTTAGATTAAAAACCTACGCGGTGGAATGAACCGCTAGTTGAATCCTGTTGGTTTCGTCTACTTCACAGAGGTCGTCAACAGTGCGAACAAGTTTTAAAACTATTATTAAAACTTGGAGAAAAATTAATATTTTAGATGTTCAGGTGTCCAATATCAAACCCTAATGAGATATGAGCACCATCCACACAGGTGATTGTGTTAAATTCTTCCCTTATGTCTCACCTTTTGAAGCTCATCTCTACCGTTTGTTTTTTAATTTTCCCACCCACATACTCATACACGTACACACACACACACACACACACACACACACACACACATATCAATAACAATAACAAATGGAATTCTTGTCTGAGGTTTGGCCAGTTTTCATCATCACGCTGGCTAGTGCTGATTGTGGATGGTGGGAGATTTTCCTCTGATTGCTGACAGCAAACTAGTACAGCTTTGCTGATCATGGCGATACGCAAACTCTTTCACCACGTTAAAGTAATCCCCTTCTGTAAGGAATATATATATATATATATATATATATATATATATATATATATATATATATATATATATACATGTGTGTGTGTGTGTGTGTGTGTGTAAGTGTGTGTGTCCAAAACTATTAGGTTAAATGAAAACTCCTTAGGTGAAAGGGAACTTAAAAACAAGCGAGAATCCGGGGTAAAAAGGTTTTCTTATGATCCCACTGTGTAGCCGCCATTCCACCATGGATACATTTTTCAAATCTACCAGGAAACTCTTTACCTTTTTCATCCTAACTTTTTGGAACAAAATGCGGTCATTGCTTATTCGTCTCATAAACCTTGTAAAGATACCCCTGGTATGAGAATCTCCCACCATGGCCAGATGCACAATTTGTCGTTCTGATATTTCCACGAAATTCTTTGCTGATCGTTTACGATATGAGGACCCAGGATTTTTCTAATAGTTGTTGATGCTTTTATTCTTATAAAGAAGAAATTTATGAAATATATCCTATTATTATTATTTGTTTAACTTGTTTAGATACAACCCTAATTGGAAAAGCAAGATGCCATAAGCCTAAATGGCTCTGGCAGGGAAAATAGCTCAGCGAAAAAAGGAAATCAGGAAACAGCTGGAATAGTGTGCCTGCGTGCAATATTGATAATCATATCTAAACATATCTGGGAAGGTAAAGATAATAAACGAAATCATATTATAGAAGAAAATCACTAAAAAAATGGTGGTCACAAAAATGACATACCATTCGGTATAGAAATAATCACCTGATCGCCTCCGACAGATTCGTGAAACATTTCGAAATGTCATCGAACGAGTAGTTGATAAACCGGTGGGTTGAGTCAGTACAGGTAAATCTTGCTCTTAAATCTTCGTAAATGTAACATTCTTGATTGAGAAACGGATGCTGGTATTGTGAGGACGTCTTCTCATGTGAAGGTGAAGAGCCAGCAGAGGAAGTGTCCTCACCAACACCCTGTACAGGAGGAACAGATTTAAAAATGGCCCTGGGAAAGCCCATTTTAAATTCTGTGTTAGCGAACAGCCATAGCGTAGTGACACACAAACAAGCCACTGGAAACAGCGCTATGTATTGCCACCGACTTAATTGTCTCATACGACGTTCCACCATTTCCATCCTGAAAATGAAAAGGTACAAATGATTTTATCTTTAAAAAAAGTAGGGTTATTTTATTATACCGTTAATTCAGTACAAAATACAGATGATCTTGACCGAATACCTACTGTCTTGCGAGTAACTTGTAGAAATATCTTTGATAAAAATATCTTTGAATTTATTTGTTCTTTTCAAAAGTACAAACAGGAAAGAATAACACTTTTACCCAGTTTAATCACTAGAACCCCTGCACTCTCTCTCTGTCTCTCTCTCTCTCTCTCTCATCATTTGGATGCAAGATGCCAATAAACATACAGAAAGATTTAGAGGAATAATGTAAAGATTTTAAGATCATTCGCTGTTATAATCTAACAAAGTATTCCAGTAACTGACTCACCAAAAGGTCATACTTGCATCAGATAAGCAGATATATCCTTATGAATTTGGCACATATTAATATGGATAACCTTCACGTTTAAAGCATGTTGTATATTGCATGACTTTCACAAGAACCACATGTTCTACTTCTTAATTCACTATAATTTGGATAATTGAACATAATATACCTCTTTGGACTAACAAGAAGATCAGACACACCCACATGCACGCCCACACACACACACACACGCACACACACACACATATATATATATATATATATATATATATATATATATATGTATATTATTTATGTATATATATATATATATATATATATATATATATATATATATATATACACATACATATGCATTTATAGGATAATTTTATCACTAGCCACAAATACAGAACGAGAAAAAAATTCTTTTTTTATGCTTCTGTATGGCCAATAATGTGAAGCTCAGCACTTCAGGTTGATCTTTGTAGAAAATGCAGCTACTATAATGATCGTTAACTACACCCCATGTTACTGAATCCTGTGGCCGACTACCTTTCCAGAAACACAGTGGTCACTTTCCACTTGCTAATGGATTACAGTGCCATAACAGAAGTCCAACGAAAGAACCGGGAATACCAAACCTGCAGGACATCCTGCACATTTCTCAATTATGAAGACGTCACCTCCGATGACTCCGCCACCCGCTTTTGTGACACCGGTAATGGTAGGTCACTCCCTTGGATACCTGCCTCCATGCATTGATAGGTGTTTCAATTGATCCATGGCTTCTCGCACCCATCTTACTAATCTACTGCAGAGCTACTGAAGTCGAAGTTCATATAGCATGACATTAACAAAATGGGTCATTGTCAAAAGTGCATTGACACATGAAGTCGTCATAGGGACACCATTACCTTTTCATAGTCTTCAATCGCTTCACTCGTTGTCCTGAAGCAGCATTCGCCTCAAGCACTGCTGTCTTACTTTCCAGATGGATAGCAAAACTTGGCATCACAGACCATAATACTTCCAACGTGTGTACCGCCTTCACCTCACAGTTGTTGACATCATTAGGGAATCTTCTTTTAACACTTCACATAAGACTACTGCTTAAACCCAGCAGCCAACATAATAGTGGAACGTTTCCATCGTGCCCTCAAAGCAGCTTTGATGTCTCGCTGCAACGACTCATGCTGGTTTATACAACTACCTTGGGTCTTTCTCGGACTGAAGACCACTCACAAGGACACCATGGATGTGTCAGCTGATGGAATGGTACCTGGTGACCAGTTGGTCGTTCCTGCTAAATATTTTCCGTTTGCTATCTCCTCTGATGATCTTCAGCATCTATTTTACATTTTGGAAAGAATTGATTCCCTGCAGTCAGTGTTACTTGCTTCCAGCAAAGCAACACATACTAAAAGACCTACACACCACAACACATGTCTTTATAAATACCAACGGTCGCAAACTACCATTTGCGCCCCATACACAGGCCAATCCTTGTCAGTCGTTGTGCCCCAAAAGCTTTCCTCATAAAATTCGCGGAAAAGAGGATTGGATTACCATTGATCACCTAAAGCCTTTGTATCTACACTGTAGGACAGGTCGCCCTCTTTCCCATACATGGCTGCATCAGGGGAGCTATATAATGCAACATGCAACCCACATACAAAGAAAGAATACTCCTCTTTTTCTTCCACTCAGCACACATAGTAACATGGAAGTCTATACAGACGAACGAAAACAATACAAATTCTAATGCAAAGTTCATGCAAAATGAATTGCACAAATATTACACAGTAAGAAGAAAATGTCATCAAAATTCAAGATTAGCTAAATGAAAAATACAAATCCTGCTAAAAATTTCACACAAATTGAATTGTAGACGAAGGGATGTATGGCGTCACTTTTTGCTTCGTTGAAAACCGCCGGTTTCATCTTGCTCTGCTGAATTCAATGATTTAGTCAATATATTCATCATTGGTATCTACTGTTGCGACATTAAAAATGGAATAATGTGGAATAGTTAACCAACTTACTGCAAACGATGGTTAAGCACCGTGATGTCACAAAGCACACTGGAGGGAAGAAAAGAACGGCCACAAAATACGTGTGTTGACTTCCGCCAAACCTATGAGACTAACTCGCAAGTGTTTTATCCACTAAAACACTCGTCCTACCTTCACCTCACCACACCTTAGGTGTTCAGATAGATATATCTTAGTTACACAAGGTAGTAGACTTTCGTGACGATATTTATATACAATCAAACAATGATGAATAGTTCCCATTTAATTTTCGGTCGTCTTTATTAACATGTCTACTCCTCAAGTGACTTTGAACAGCCACTTGATCATCAGTTCTAAAGGAAGACGTGTCAGGCCCTTTTTCGAGGAAATTCCTTGAATACTGCTGAATTTATTTTGATAGAGGATTACAAACAGCTAAGCAGCAACAAGTCAAGGAAAGGATTAGAGGCCACAAGTAATAGAATGCCAAAAGGAATAACTGATCGGAAAATTATATGTTTAGGGAAATGATTTTGAGAGTTTGTCCTAAGGGGAAAATATGCTGTGATTAGTGTTTACTCTTGCAAGTCTAATTGCTAAGATCACTTTCAGCTCTCCTCTTATTCTCCTGACCTGTCATATAAGATACTGAAAATTCATCTTTATATCTATATATATATATATATATATATATATATATATATATATATATATATATATATATATATATACACACACACATATATATATGTATATATATATATATATATATATATATATATATATATATATATATATATATAATGTATATATATATATATATATATATATATATATATATATATATATATATATATATATATGTGTGTGTGTGTGTGTGTACGTATGTTTTGTGTTTGTCTGTACGTATGAATGTATGTGTGTGTACGAGATCTGACTATTTTTTTCTATTCGCAAGACATTGCTAGCATAATGGTCAGTGATACTAATTATATACATTAAATGTTAGGATGAAAGTTCGAACATAAATGCTTTGTGTTAGGACCCCAGAGGTTGTCTTCAAATAACAGTTGATGTAAGGTCAAAGCCCGTGAAACAATCTCCATTTTCCTATATATGTACTTTATATTATCACCCATTATAGATGGTTCTATCTAGTTTGTACTCTTCCATGCATATGCATCTACAAATACACATACATATGGGTAACCCGATTAACTGAAACCAGCCAAAAGTTTTATTTTTCTTCTTTGATATCAAATATATAATAATGTGATGTAATCATTCAAACACTCTTGAATGTTTAGTTGTAATTTTTAGTTGGCATTTTTTTTCTTATAAGTGTTTGAACCTTTTGCTAGTTATATAAATCTGCCAAAATATATAGGCGCTCTAATTCTCGTCAAGAAAACAAAGATTTCATCCTGGAACCTATAGTTAGATTGCCATGCATTGCTCATAATGAAAACCATGTCATCCCCTAATTTTTCTTAGATGGTATTTGATATGTTCATTAAGCATCTCCATATTGCGACGAGTTTTTGGTACCCTTGACAGTGAGGCATTTGTTGACCGAATGCTCCTCTATTGCAGTGAAAGAAGTAGATACCTGTTTGAGGCTCGAGGTGAGGATGGCAGGTTCATCCTTGCCAAGATTCTTGGACATGATGTATCCCAACATGCTAGCCTTATTTTTAGCTTTACTTCAGAAGCAGGGCTTCTGAGAGCTATTCAACTTTTAAAGTGACATCTTTGCCTTTATGGTTTTAATTGAATATTTTTTTATTCTTTATTTGTAATAAATGATATCGGCATCAATGACTTTAGATGTCAGGAGGCCATAAAACCTTAAATGAATCAATCAATGAATCATTAAGCATCTGCAACACATATGGATGTCAGTTTCATCTAAATCACTTGGTGCTCAACAGAAAATATATATTTCATCAGTTTTCATCAATAAATTATTAAAATCTTCAAAGATGAGTTTACCTTTTAGAAATGTGATTTTCGGAATTGTGAAAGAATTAATCTCAAAAAAATAAAAACGTTTCTCATTGAATTTGTCGTGAATTTCACTTCGACAAATATATATCAAGTTCTAAGCCCGATGTTAAGGGCGGATAGCAAGACCTTAAAGAGGTAAGACTCCCAAAACCTTCCAGGAATCAACAAATTACAGCTACGCTTTAACAATTTTATTGCAAAAATAGTTATTTAAAAAGTGAATAACATAACAAAACATTTACTCTGCATACTAAATGAAATATCTGACTTGAAATAATCTCACGTGCTCGCAAGAAACTAAGTCCACATCGGACTGAAAATAAGAAAAAATGCACACAATTTCAGCAATATGCCTTGGTAGTCCACATACCAAGGCTTTCTAACGTAATTTAATGAATAACACTGATCCCCAATCACAAGGATCAACTAAATATACAAAGATACAAATCTCACATAACACTTGCAAAAACTTTAGGGAAACCGACCTGGTTACAAAAGGAGTAGAGACATAACATTTTGAGACCACTTACTTGGACTGAGGAGATAAGGCAAAAGAGGATGATCTGAGCTCCGTAGCTCCGACGAAAACTCTGATTTCCCGCGCTTACAAATGGGTCCTTGACAAAGGGGAGAGAATTCTTACCTTATTCATTCATAAGAGATTGTTTAAGCTTCTTTATTTGCCACAAGACTGAGAAACTGTTAAAGTTTTACTTTAAATATAAATGGGGGGTTAATGATTCGGCTGAAGGCCATAATTTGCCGTAATCCACCAGCTTAGGGAGTCCTTGACTCTAAACATATACATAGGATATTTTCATCGTGGTACAATAAAATGACATTACATTCGTGAATCATAAATTACAAATACTCAATTTCTTTAACATCCACTCCTTCCCTACCAGGTGGTTAATTTTTAGGCCCTAATACCGTCTCGTATTAGACCATAGTCATTCGTCTCAACGCCCGCGAGTTCTTCCAGCCTTCCCTCAATTTAACGTAACGTTTGTGGAGTTAAATGGCGGGACTTTCGAATGATCAGTTCGAAATTCCCGACAGAATTTTCAATATTTTCAAAAGTATTGAACTATAATATATGCTGCCTTGCTCGTCACCACAGTGTTATGTCTTCAAATTTTGTATTTTGAATAACCTCATATCCAAGCAATTAAGTCATAGTCATAATTTTGTGGCTTCACTCTACAGAGACTTGATATCAGAAAAAGTCTTATATATTTTTTATATCTTTTAGGTATCGAATGTTCTAACCAAAAGAGGAGATGGTACGCTAAGGATGATGCAGAAAGCAATCAGGCGTAAGCTAATAAAAAGCTTGTTAAGATATCTTTATTAGTAGTAGGTTGGCCTGGGCACCAACTGCCCGTTGAGATACTACCGCTAGAGAGTTATGGGGTCCTTTGACTGGCCAGACAGTACTACATAGGACCCTTCTCTCTGGTTACGATTCTTTCCCTTTGCCTACAAAGACACCGAATAGTCTGGCCTATTCTTTACAGATTCTACTCTGTCCGCATACACCTGACAACACTGAGATTGCCAAAATATTCGTCTTCACCCAAGGGGTTAACTACTGCACTGTAATTGTTCAGTGGCTACTTTCCTCTTGGTAAGGGTAGAAGAGACTCTTCAGCTATGGTAAGCAGCTCTTCTAGGAGAAAGACACTCCAAACTCAAACCATTGTACTCTAGTCTTGGGCAGTGCCATATCCTCTGTACCATGGTCTTCCACTGTCTTGGGTTAGAGTTCTCGTGCTTGAGGGTACACTCGGGCACACTTCTATCTAGTTTCCCTTCCTCTTGTTTTGTTAAAGTTTTTTTTTATAGTTTTTATAGGAAATATTTTTTTTAATGTTACTATACTTAAAATATTTTACTTTTCTTTATTTCCTTTCCTCACTGAGCTATTTTCCCTGTTGGGGCCCCTGGGCTTATAGCATCCTGCTTTTCCAACTAGGGTTGTAGCTTAGCATTTAATAATAATAATAATAATAGTTTATAGGGCACCGCATATCAGGTAAATATTCTATGTATTCATATTTATATTTTAGTAATTGAAGTATAGAGTAATAAACACCTTTTAGAACATTTTTATACACCTGAGGATCATCCCATGAATGATTTTTTATTGTACCTTTGGGTTGATACTTGCCAACATCTTACTTTCAGAGTCTATTTTGACAGTGAATGCACTTAAAGCTAATAACATATTTTCTAAAGATTACACTAATCTGGCATCACTTACTACAAACGAGGGAAGACATATGTATATACATATGCGTCTATATGCACTAAACAGCTTCCTCTCCTATAGGGTGGCTCTAGAGAAAAACCAAAGTAAAAAACGAACCAGAGTTGTAGTTACTTTCCTTTTAGTTGTTGCATTATGGATGACTGTCCTATGTAGGAAGCTGCAGTAATGGTTGTTTCATGCAACTACTCAAAATATTCATCAGCAAAGATTCAAAGCCCTAAACACATACTACACTATCTACTCATACGTCTGCATATCAATTACACTCTTGCATCCTGGAGTATACTTGTGTAGGAGCTGTGGCTCAAATAGCTCATGCTTCAACTGAAATGTAATACAATTTGACCAGAAAAGGAAACCAGAAAACGTTTCTGGTACAACCCTGGAACACAAATAGTGGCTACCCTTAAATCGGTACTCTTTGGTGTATCATTAACAGTTCCTCCTTTATTCAATTTAGATAGCTGTCTTGTCACGGGCTGTACAAAGAGAATGGGAACATGTTTGATATGTTTGACAGTAAACAGAGTAATGAGAAACTTGATCTTTCTCACTTCGGTTTTCCTGAGGCTAAGCTAACTAGTTTAATATTTCAGTCCTGTGAAATTAAAACATTCATGCTGGAGCTCTAGCTCTGTTGATTATCTCCCAGTTTTCTTAACTCCCAAATAACATGAAGTTTTTTAACGTCTTCTTACAAAACATCTAAGATGGTATGCTGAAGGTAATCATCATTTTCACAATTTGCAGTTTTGCTTTGATAAAGCCCTTTGAGTATGTGATGCAGAAATCCCTTGATTGCGGTCAGGAAGTCTGTATGATTGGCCTTGATTTTACTACTGCCATTGGTCGTGTTAACCTTGAGCCCCTTATTTTTAATAAAAGTCAAACTGTACAATTGTACAAAATATTGGCATATTGAGAAAGTGTTTTAAGATTTTCAGTAATCAATGTTTCCTGAAGAAATGTTTTAATTCTTTCATTTTACATCTTTTTGATTATTTTTCTCATGTCTGGTTGTCAGCTGCTAACTCTCATCTTAATCTTTTTTATAAAAACTTGTAGTTTATTAAATTTCTTATTCATGATCTGGATATTATTCTCTGGCACTGTCATTCATTAGTTCTTTATGCAAGTTGCATAAGCTTTTTTCATAATTCTGAAAATCCTTTTCATTCAGATCTTTCCAGACTTCATCATCCTGTACGTAGTATACAGTTAATTCTAATAATCTTGGCTTCTTCATCATAAGGCTCAATACCAATTAGTATTCTAGAATTTTTATTCCAGCTGTTATCAGATTGTGAAATGATCTTCCTAATCTGGTGGTTGAATCGGTGGCCACTTTTTTCTTGGTAAGGGTAGAAGAGACTCTTTAGCTATGGTAAGCAGCTTTTCTAGGGTAGTGCCATAGCCTGTGTACCATGGTCTGCCACTGTCTGGGTTAGAGTTTTCTTGGTTGAGGGTACACTCAGGCACACTATTCTGTCTTATTTCTCTTCCACTTGTTTTGTTAAAGTTATAATAGTTTATATAGAAAATATTGATTTTAATGTTGCTTTTCTTAAAATATTTTATTTTTCCTGTTTCCTTTCCTCACTGGGCTATTTTCCCTTTTGGGGCCCCCGGGGTTATAGCATCCTGCTTTTCCAACTAGGGCTGTAGCTTAGCAATTAATAATAATAATAATAATAATAATAATAATAATAATAATAATAATAATGATAATAATAATAACTCCAGAAATTCAAATTGACAGCAAATGTTTTATGTTAGACAGATGGGCATAAGTCTCTCTTCATTTGTTTATATATGACAGTTCTATATTAACGTTGTTAATGATCTTAGAATGATTTGTATTCATTACTTATATATATTTTATTTATTTCCTTACTCTATTTCCTGTGCTACTTTCCCCTCTTGTTCCATACGGCTTGTAGCATCTTGCTTTCCCAACTATGGTCAATCTCAGCTTGTAAAATATTAACAATAAAGCTTTGCTTTACAATGCCTTTTACACAACAAATATTGGTTGCATTTTCTGGTCACTCACTCCCTAAAGGATTAATCAGGTATGTAGTTATAACACAGTATTACCTCAGACTACTAGTACATCAAATAAGGTACTCTACCTTATACATATTCCTATATATACCTACCTCAGAAACTTTTAATCTCTCTCAGAAATGTGTTGGTGAAAATGCCCCCCCCCCCCAAAAGGGATATCTGACTGATTGCAATAATTAGAGAGACGTCACACTTACGTCAGTTGTCATGAAAACTTATAGTATGCTCATTCTAAAGAAACTGGAGAGAAACATTTATGAAAAGAGCTGACCCTAGAGTACGCTCATGACGTTGTCCTTATTAGCAGAACACGACATGACTTGCAAAGCTTGCTTGCCAGAAAGCATGAAATATCACATGAGGTTGGGTTCAAGATATATAGAAGAAATACAGAGATGATGAGAATGGAATATGCAATGGAAGATGAAATATCATCATATTGAATAGAAGCCAGGTCTCTTTTTAAGAAACATGTTGAAGAACATAGGGAATTAACTTTCATATATACCAATGGCTCCAAATGTGATGCTGGCATTGGATTTGGGGTATATAGTAGTTCTTTTAACTGTAGAGGTGCACTTCCTCCAATATCTTCCATATTTACTGCCGAATTATATGGCATATTAACCACTATTGAGAAAATAGCGTTAAAAGGGGAAGGCAATTTTACCATTTTTAGTTAAGCAAGAAGTGTCCTTCAAGCTTAAGAAGGTTTTAATTCCAGTAACCTTTCAGTTTCAAAGATATTAGAGTGGCTTTTTATTATTGGCCTGAAAGGTATAACAGTTCGATTTTCTGGGTTCTGGCATACGTAGGTGTGTCTGGAAAGAAAGAGGCAGATTCACTGGCAAAGAGTGCTGCAACCGAGTTACTACCAAGAATGTAACCAATTGTCTGTAATGATTTTTTACCAGCAATTAAGAATTTTACTTATGATAATTGGCAACATCATTGGGATAGTTTAACCGAAAATAAGAAGAGGGAAATTGCAATGTTGTATCCCCTTGGAGGTATAATGGGATGCCTCGAAAATAGGAGAACACTGTTTGTCGTCTCCGCTTTAGTCATACTCAGATGGCACATGAGCTTCTGCTGGGTGGCCAACACCAACCATATTGCGACGACTGTTCGATACCCTTGACAGTGAGGCATTTGTCGACTGAATGCCCCATTTATAGCACAGAAAAAATAGATATCTGTTTGAGGCGAGGGGTGAAGATGGCAGGTTCATCCTTGCCAAGATCCTTTGACATAATGTGAAGTACAATGCTAAGGGCATTTTAAAATTTACATGAGAAGCAGGTCTTCCTAATGCTATTTAACTCATATAACATATTTACTTTTCTGGGTTTAATTGTTTATTCTTTGAATCTTTATCCGAGTCAATGACCTTCGATATCGGGATGCCAGAGAACTTCAAATCATTCATTAACGAGAGAATGCCTTGTCGAAGTCATCATGCTTCAACTGGAAATATCGTTTTCATGTTGAAATATTGTGACGGGTAAGAGGGCTCTCGAACTTGGCTCCCCCAGTTCGAATCTAAATTTCTCTTTTTATTACTTATTTATTCCTCTGAATATTACTTAGAACTTCTTCAAATTCTATAAACTTTCTATCGTCTTGCTGTTCCAAGTCTAAGAGAAAAATTTCTCATATATATATATATATATATATATATATATATATATATATATATATATATATATATATATATATAAATTATATATATAAAATGGGATCTGGACAGAATCCAGACAGCCATAATCCCGACAACCTCAATCCCGACAGAACAAAATCTTGACAAAAACAAAATCCCGACAGCCAAAATCCCGACCCAAAATATATATATATATATATATATATATATATATATATATATATATATATATATATATATATGTATATATATATATATACAGTATATATATATATATATATATATATATATATATATATACATAGCCTATGTATATATATATACATATATATATATATATATATATATATATATATATATATATATATATATATATATATGCAGAAGAACCCAGGTAGCGGGTAAGGGAGTGTCATTGTTCTCTAAATCTCTATATGTATGTTCGTACTTTTGCTTTCCCTATAAAATGTAAGAAACCTCTCTCAATAAATCAGTCCTCTGAGGAAGTATCACGAAACTAGTCAGGACTCAAGTGTATATTCTGTATTTTCATTTTCCCTGTGGTTCTTCTGCATCTGAGCATCACGTTTTCCTGTGATTTTTACGCATATATATATATATATATATATATATATATATATATATATATATATATATATATATAAGTAAAATTAACTAGGATCTATCCCTCTTTTCTTTTGTTTTCTTCATTCTTGCTATCTAATCTCTATGACTTAGTCTTCACATCAAAGCGCTTAAAATCTATTTTATATATTTGGGGTAACAAAAATAACTGTTCTTTATATACAATGAAATATTTGCATGGATATAAATTTAAAAAGTTAAAAATTCATTGAAAGGATATCCTGCTAAAGGACAAATATAAATGCATAATAAAAAGATAATTTCACAGCATAATGAAATATTCGACACGGATAAAGAATGTAAAAAGGTAAAAACTTTTTTTAAGGGATAAATTATGGGCTGTTCCTCGAAGATAATCTAAAACAAGTTTGGTAACTGCTCTTCCTTTGCAGTCATTAGATTTACGAAATTCACAGCATCACTTGTATGATTCTTTCCGGTTTTTATCTTTAACCACCAGATACCCTCGTACGTTAATTTTATCTTTTCCTTTTCGAGAAGGAATCTTTTCGCAAATTTCTTCTATTTTTATGAGATATAGTTCAAATATGAAAGGTTAACAGCCAAACGAAACACTTATATCATAGGCTGGTTAGGAGTTTTAACCTGAAGAACAAACCAAAGCACTCGCATTTATATTGAAGGCCTTGTTATCTCTGGTTTACCGTTTAAATCTCCCTCTCTGTCTGTATGCATGTATGTATTTCTGTCGGGCTTTGGCCTGGCGGGGTTTTAGGCAAGTCGGGGATTTGGCAATTCGGTATTGTGGCTGTCGGGATACTGGGTGTCGGGATTATGGCTGTCGGGAATCTGACCTAGACCCATATATATATATATATATATATATATATATATATATATATATATATATATATAAATACACACACATATATATATGTATATATATATATATATATACATATATATATATGTATATATATATATATATATAATATATATATATTATATATGTTATATATATATATATATATATATATATATATATATATATATACATATATATATATGTTTATATATATATATATATATATATATATATATATATATATATATATATATATATATATATATATATATATATATATATATATATATATATATATATATATATATATATATATATATATATATATATATATGTGTGTGTGTGTGTGCGTGTGCGTGTGTGTGTATGCGTGCATGTATACAGTATATGTATATTTATTTATTTTTTTACTCAATTCTTTAATGGCATGGATGTTTCTACTTCTGTTATTGCCCTCTTTCGTGTATGTTTCTACATCCGTTATTGCTTCCTGCTTCAAAGAATAGGATGTGTCGAGGTTCTGAGGTCTGCTTTCAAAGCTATACATAACAGTATTGAGTGATATCAGCCATCCCGAAGATGGTTTGGACCTTTTTGGTGGAATTATTTTCTAGGGCTGGGCCTTCGGAATCCAGCGCGATATAATGCTTGGGATGGAACTCGTCTTTTGTCTGGAAGCCCATCATTATAGATAAGGAGAGCATGATTCCATAGCTTCTTGGTTTCAGTCTTAACAGGCAGGCTCGGCTTACACCTGTGTCTCTATATGTTTTGATGCTATCCTTCGGGAAGGGTATGGAGTAGACCATCTGGGACGTATACTCTCATTTTGCTTATAGTGGCGATTGCAAATTTCTTTTTTAACGTTTGATGCCTTAATATTCTCGAGCAGGTAAATAAAACAAATACAAATCAAACATTACAAATTTTTTTCTAATGGATTCTGCTGACGACCCCCCACGCCGCTCCTGTGTATGCTGAATTGCCCCCGGCACTGTTGACGACCTGTGCAAGTCTAAATAAGGAAACTTCTGTTGAAGACCAAGGAACTAATAGGGACCGTACTTCAAAGGCTCAGGACACTTGATGGAAATGTAAGGAAATTAAAAGTCCCCCACAAATGTGATATACCAATAAATTACCATTATGAAGCATTGTGTATGACTTTTAAACCATACGGTAAAATATGTGAAATAAGGGCGAAATTCAAAGAAAATAAACCCTCTCAATTAGAGAATGCCTTGATGAAGTCATTGAGCTTCAGCACAGTATATCATTCCCGTGTTGAAACTTGGTGACAGTCAAGAGTGCTCTCGAACTTGGGTTAATTGCTTTCACAGTTCGAATCTAGATTTCTCTTATCTTTTTTTTTCTTCCTCTGAATATTGGTTAGACCTTCTCTTAATTTTACAAACTTTCTTTTGTGTTGCTGTCCCAAATCTATGAGAAAAATTTGTCATATTTTTGTGTATATATTATGTGCATAATATATGTATTCATTCTTTTTTGGGCGTGGATGTTTCTGCATCCATTATAGCCGCTAGCGTGGATGTTTTTACATATTGCTGCGTACTTCGATGAATGGGAGGAGGTTTCACGGTTGGGAGGTAATTGCATTTAAAACTATATGTGAGAGTATTGGATGATCTCAGCCATACGGACCCCTCAGATACTGAAGCCTAAACGAGGATGGGGTGCTTAGGGATTAGCAACTGGGGCTCTAATGAACAGTGGGAACTGCTTTCCCACTGGACCTTGGTGCCCAATTGTTGATCCAACTAAATCAGTCAGCATTTTCTTTTTTCCTTTTGTTATTTCTTTTATTCTCCCATCTCTTCCTTTTAGGATTCAGCTTGTTTACGATTGTGGCTTGTTTGATTATACTTTTGCTGTTTCTTTGGATTTGGCACAATGTGGGATGGATGGCACTCCATCTCAGCCTGTGCAAATGTAGACGCCATCACCCTCTGGCAGACCCCATTGGGTGAAGACCAAGTTTGTTAAGAATCGGGCTCCAGTGATCCCGTTTTAAGTCACCCATAATTGCGGGTAATAGGTGACGGCAGTCATTGCATCGCCAGTGGGAGGGGCTAACTTACCCCCACTGACCAGTGTACGCCCACCTAAACAGAAGCAGCCTTTTTTAATAGAGGACTCGTCCCCGCTGAAGCCTCCTCTCTTGTTGGGGCACATGGAATAGGAGGACTGACATCCTCCAATATGAGGTGGATAACCTGGCTTGCTTTTTCCATAAAATCCAACCCCTCTGTTGACGATCTGGAAAATATAAACATGGATCTCGGTACAGACAGCTCCAACTCGGGTTGTAGTATTGTAACATTAGAACCCTATTCACGTTATGTAAAGAATGATTATAATAAAAACTAAAGAAGAAGAGAGAGAGAGTGAGGAATTACGACAGTACAGAAGAATATAGAAAAGTAGAAGTATTACCTGGTCACTATGAAGAAGTGAATTATGATTTAATTTTTTTATTTTAGAATTTGAAAATGGAAGAAATGAGCGTGTAAATGTTTTAAAGCTAACCGGGAAATAGTTACTATATGTGAAGGGCGGCCAAAAATTCTTCCACTAGGTGAAAGATTAAAAACACTTAAAACATTGGATGGTCATAGTATCAAATGCATTTGGTACCCAACTTTCAACCAGAGTAGGGGTTTGATATATGCTCCAGAATTGCTGGACATAGAGGAAAAAGAAATTGAGGATGAACTGAAAAGTCAAGGAGTAGTAAAAGTAGTCAGAATGAAAAAGAGAGTTGAGAGCAACGTATTCCTCTTGCTATTTTGATTGTAACATTTGATCAATGCAGATTACCAAATGTTATTAAAGCTGGTTGGCTATCTTTGCAGGTGAAATCATACATCCCTTCACCATTGCGATGTTATTATTGCCAAATGTATTTCCATTTAAGCCAAAATGCAAGGGAACACTGAATAATAAGCCAGCTGTTAGTGCCAACTGTGGAAAAAATAGTCTTGGACATGCACAAAAAATCCAAATTGCGTACATCGTGGGGAAGCACACCCAGCTACATCTAAAATCTGTACTCCTCAGATGCTGAAGCCTTGACGAGGATGGGGGCTTAGGGATTAGCAGCTGAGCTTTAATGAATGGTGAAAACTGCTTTCCCACTGGACCTTGGTGCCCAATTGTTGACCCAACTAAATTAGTCAGCACTTTCTCTACTTTCTTTTGATTACTTTTTCACTCTCCCATCTCTTCCTCTTGGGCATGAACTTGTTGACAACTTTGGTTTTGACTGCTTCTTTGGATTTGGCATAGGGTGGGATGGAGGGCATACCATCTCAACCTGTACAAATTTAGAACTGCTGAATGGAACTCTCCATACAGCAGGAGTCAATTCGATTCCCGAAACATCAAGATTATTTAAACGACGACTAGTCCCGTGGTGGTCTTCCGAATTAACTGTCTTGCACAAAGCCCCCAATAAATCTCTTGACTAGATTGCATAGACGCCGTACTGAGGAAAATTTGATAGCATACAAAAAGTGTAGAGCACAGTTCCATCGTGTCATGAAAGAAGCTCGGCGCCAATCTTGGGTATCTTTTGATTCCTCAGTCAATAGCAGAACACTACCATCTTCTGTATGAAGGAAAATAAAAAAGATTGCTGTCAAATTTACCCCAAACTCACCACCAGTGTTGAAGGTGAACCGTCAGTATGTGACTGAAGCAAATGATGTTAGTAATGCCCTGGCTGATCATTTTTCAAATGTATCATGCAAGTGTGAAGGAGCTCCTGGTCACCAGTATAGGAACATTGAAGAACATGTACATTTTAATACAAGTTATTTATCTTAAGCATTATTTATAGAATATGGCATGATCATAGTTATCCAAGTGTTTGGGAACTAGCTATTATTCTAGCCTTTTTAAAACCGGGAAAGAATAAATTTTTAGCAGCAAACTATCGACCAATTGCATTGACATCTTGCTTATGTAAGATCATGGGTAAGATGGTCAATGCAAGACTGATCTGGTACCTGGAAAAGAAGGGTATTTTATCACCTGTTTTGTATGGATTCAGTAAAATGCACTCAATGACTGATGTGAAGATACAACTCGAAGCCTTTGCTTCCAAACAGCACCATGTGAGAGTCTTTTTTTACTTTGGAAAGGCATATGATACTACATGGAGATATGGTATACTTAAAACCAGTCATGAATTTGGATTAAGAGGAGAGCTACCATTGTTTATCTAATCATTTCTTTCACATAGAGTGCATCAAGGGAGAGTATGGGAAACTATCAGAGAGTAAATGTGAGGAAGAGGGAGTTCCTCAGGATAGTGAGCTGAGTGTAACCCTGTTTGCACTAGCAATTAATGACCTCGGTCATTCCCCGGATGTTCTCTCAACACTATTTGTGGATGATCTCTCCATATTATTTGCTGGAGCTAGAATGTCATTGGTCGAGAGGAAACTAAAACTCGCAATTGACAAAATTATTCAGTGGTCTGATATGAATGGGTTTAAGTTTTCAACAAGCAAAACTACTATTGTACATTTCTCTCGTATCCGGGGAGTACATCCAGACCCGGATATATACATGAAAAGTCAATGGATCCCATGTGTAAGTGAAGCTAAATTTTTAGGATTGATTTTAGATTGTAGATTGACATGGGTTCCACTCTTAAAGGCATTAAAAGCTAAATGTCTTGAGGCTCTGAATCTTTTAAAAGTATTGTCCCATACTGTTATGTATTATTGTAATGATGTACTGTATTACCTCAAATGTTACGTGTATTGAGCGCAACATTGCATCATTTTGCATTGATAAAACATGTTATAAAATGTACATAACTAAAATAATGTATATTTATATTAGGGTTCAAGCACTTATTAATTACCTCAAAGATAGGATGTGATTCTTTATACTTTTGTATTGCAGTAGGATTTAAGTCTTTTGAGAATGATGCTCTTATGTTTGATATGATTGTTTTGGTTTGTGAGATTGTTTATGAGATGCTCGACGCTCAGTTGTTTTGAGTTGATTGTCGGAATCCCAGAGCCAGGAGTAATGTAGACTCTTATTAAAGCGGTACGTATACGCCTGCTCTTGATTCAACATACCAACACAAAATTGGCAACGCAGATGGAATACCCCTGGATAATTACTAATAATCATTCACTCATTTTCAGGTGAGTAATATGCAGTGATCACCAGACAGTATGCAACCAATACAAAATTGGTGACGACCTGATGACAAATACACACAGAGATCATAGAGAAGCAGAAGAAAAAATTATTGCAAGAGAAGCAGAAGAAAAAGCCTAATGAGGATTTCCCATGTAGCCAACTAACCTGAATTTCATCAAACACAAGCAAACAAAACAAGAAAACAAAGTGAATTTTAAAATTGAGTAGGATAAAAAAAGGTAGGAAGTTACAAGGTGACTTTAGAACAGTAGCCTAACCCAATCAAGGTAAGCAGTCAAAATGCCTTTTGACATTGAACATCCTGAACGATTTACCATCACAGCTGAACCCAATTCTGTTGCAACACGATGGCAACAGTGGTGTGAGGAATTTAGGATTTATTTAGAAGCATTAGGGAATATGGAGGATGCCCAAAAGAAGGCATCATTACTTCATAGAGCAGGTAGAGAAGTTCGGGAAGTGTTTAAGACAATGCAGCCTACAGATGACACAAGTGAAGCTGCAATTAACGGATTTTGAGCGAAGCGAAAAATCTATTTTTGGGTGAGATGGCCATGACGTCCTGATGGAAGGTTCCTTTAGTAGCTTCCCAAGGGTGTATATGACTACAGTGATATTCCCAGAGACTCAAACCAAAGGTTTCACAGAATTCTAACTTCTGGCGCGAGTACCCTTAAGATTACTCTCAAGGGTATCGTATATAATCGGGGACGTATTCTTGACACGCCACATGGCAATCTGCACCCCGAATAGCCTTTACGCTTCGAGGGGATACGTGGCAGAATTAGAAGGGTAGCCACAATAGAGGTTACCCTGGTTCCCCTACTACTATCGTATCACAACCGCGCCAACTCCCTCTGGCGGTCATTCCTTGCAGCATTTAGCATGGTGCTACAGATACAGTAGTTCAGGGGGGGAAACTGTGAAGATCTTTTCATAGAAAATAAGGGTGGGTCCATCAGGACGTCATGGCCATCTCACCCAAAAATAGATTTTTCGCTCCACTCAAAATCCGGTTTTTGGGCTCAAGCCATGACGTCGTGATGGAAGCATACCAGAGAATTAATGTATCTGTGGATTATCACCAGTGCCTTAACCTTCGGACAATATTTCTATGGCCAAAAGGGCCAATTGAGACAAATGACGTTACCGTTATCCGTCATTATCACTAAGCATAACAATGTTAGTGCTTCCTGCCCCCTGCAGGGAAGTCATTTTTAGACGTTAGAAAAGGGGCCTCAAGGTAGCATATATTGTATGAACAAACATAAGTATACACTGAGAATACAAGCGGGCTCAAGGATTGTATATATTGCGGAACCAATATCAGTGTCTTCATCAGTTGTTTGTAAGCATACAATGATATGAGAAATACTTACATGAGTAACTCAAGGAACTCTGGCATCTTAAATATGCAATTGTTGGGCGAATTAGGATGCAACTGCATTTTAATAGACATTTATTCCTAATAAATGACTACATGCTAAAAGAATGTAACATGATAAGGAAATTATACAAGAGACATACACAGAAATTAATGTTCCCTTTTTTGAAAGGGGGAAAAGGATGAGTGCCACTCTCAGACTGAAGAAAAGCTCTTTTAACAAGACTTTTCTTTATAATTTCTGTACATGAAATAGTCAAACAACACTGTGTACTATGTACACAAGGCACTACTGGTATCCGTATAATTTCACACCTGAGATTCTGAACAGATTTGGTGTTACCTTGGCAACACTTATTCAAAGGGAGGTCACACGAAAAATGCTGACCCCTTCTCCATTTAATTGATAGTCCCAATCAATTTACTGTTCATCGCAGAGCTAGATGACAGGGTCCAAAATAGCACCTGCCGCCACCACATAATGCTTCAATCCATAGACTTGCTTAGCATAGTGTCTGTAGGACACACTGGATAACCTCCGATCAGTAAATGAGCAAAGAGGCTGAAGTCCACACACTGAAAGGTACAGTGATGAAGTAACTTTTGTCGGAACTTTATCTGCAGGAGTACTGTCAGGATCCGCTCCGCGAATAAGGTAGGTGAGCTTAGCCCTCAGTTGTAGGGATAGTTTGATCCAAAGTTTTCTCCTGTAAAGAGCTATTTCTCCTAAAGTCTGAAGTTCTATGAAGATAGAACTTAGACACTAGCAGACCTTGAGAGACATCTTCCTTCAGAGAGCAGATTCTCCAGGAACCCCACCTCTTAGTGGGTAGGTCGTCCTTAGTGAGAAAGGTTGGATCAGGAAAGATGCAGTTCTCCCACTTAATGTGGCCCTCATCCCCAGATAGGGCCGCTATTTCACTAACTCTAGCCCCAGAGGCTATAGCAAACCGAAAAAATAACTTTTTAGGTTAGATCCTTGAGGGAACAATCCTCCTTGTTCACAGGTGAGGCATAATGTAGGACCTTGTCCAAAGACCATGAGATGGGCTTTAGTGGCGGTGCAGGCCTAAGCCTGCACATGTTTTCGGAATCTTATTAAAGATTTTATTCGTCAGATCCATTTAAAGGGCATATAGAAGAGGTCTAGATAGGGCCGCTATTTCACTAACTCTAGCCCCAGAGGCTATAGCGAACCGAAAAAATAACCTTTTAGGTTAGATCCTTGAGGGAACAATCTTCCTTGTTCACAGGTGAGGCATAATGTAGGACCTTGCCCAAAGACCATGAGATGGGCTTTAGTGGCGCTGCCGGCCTAAGCCTGCACATGTTTTCGGAATCTTATTAAAGATTTCATTCGTCAGATCCATTTAAAGGGCATATAGAAGAGGTCTAGTCGGGACTGACTTGCACATAGATATTGGTCCATGGATCCAAAGATCCAATCAAGTGACCTCTCTCGCAAAGTCGGCCATACCCTGGTGCTTACTCAAGGGTTTATATGGGGACAAGGCCGAAGAACTAGACTTCTCATAGTATCCAAGGATATACTGCCTCCTTTCTCAAAGGCCATCGTGCTGTTGGCCGCCAGACCTTCAATATAGGGGTGGACAGAGAAGGACAGGCAGAAGATCATGAGATTTCTTTTGGTCCCGTTTGCTTTACAAAGCAACTTACTTTTCCCAAGAAGACTCGTATTGTCTTCTAGTTGACTAGACTTGTATTCTTCTAGGAATTCTATTTTGCCTTTTGAGATCCCAGTCTTTTTCCTAATCGTTAAGGGCAAGGAATTCATAAGATGAAGGGATCAGGTGTACTGTGATAAATCGAAGGCAGAAAACTTCTGAACCTCCTGGATAATCCTAGGTGCATAACTAGGACCAGCCTCAGCCTCAGTTCCTTCATTACAGGGAACGGGGTGTTCTTGGGCTACCTGGGAGCCAACAGAGCCCCTCTTCCCTGGAAGGGTCTCAGCATGTAGAGGGCCTTCCAGAGGAAATTTGATGGGCTGAACAGTAAGTTCTAAGTCCATCACTTCTATTCTAGAGACATGATGTCTGTTACCTCCACTAGAGGATCTTCGTATGGGGCTATATATCGAGATAGTATCTTGATGACGCTCGTGATGAAGAGAACGATCTGCAGCTCGGGCACTTGTTCCCATCTGGGAGGAATGGGTCTGCGTCCGTGTACCATTCCAACTCTATTGGGTTGAACCCGAGAAGAGCATCTCCTGTCACCTTGCGGATCATTTATAAACGAGCTGCTGATAGGCGCCATTCCCTTAAGGAAGGGATGGCTAAAATTCCCAAATGAAATGAGATGTCCCTTATCCTCGACAGTTTTGATGCCTCATTATCGCTTCGATGCCCCAGATCAGCCTGAGGAGGTCTGATCTGTGTGGAGAGAGTTTCTCCACCCATTACAGGGTTAAAATGGCCTACGGGCCCGTGGCCTTTGGTCATTGTAGGGTAAGCGAAGAGGGAATGACCATCATTGGTCCTATTAGATCTCTTTGAGCGTTTGATGCGTATCTTCTCCAGCCTCTTAATGCATCTTACAATTGTGCACGTAGCACTGGGTCTGTCATTATCATGAACTGGAGAGAGCTCAAAACTCCTCCCTGTTAGCGTCATGGAATCCTGACTGATTACAATAGTCTCTTAACAGACCTTTCGATCTCCTTGTACATCCCCAAGGGAAAGAAGCGTTAGGGTGACCACAGGTTTCAATGATTTTTTAAAAACATTGAAGCCCCTGAGCTGGAGAGAATCGAGACTTCTTGAAGTTATTTTGCATCCCCAATGTTCCGGGGCCGGATCATCTCCATGGATGCTCATAGACAGTCGTTTCGGGTGCTGCCCACCCCAGCCTGTCGTCCAGGGCCATTGTTGCCTGAACTCTTTCTAGGCTTGGTTTCGCTTGACTGTGTCTGCTAATTCCATGAAGATCCTAGGACTGAATCTAGTCCGACGAGAATCTTGTCTAGGATATATGTTATCTTCTGTAAGTTGGATCCTAGGTAGGAGGGGCGGGGGTGACTGACTGGAAGTTGCCGATAGACATCTTTCAGGTCTGGCCAGACTGTCAACACATCTTACTGAATAAGGTCCTTATGTTCAGAGGGATTAACATTCTGAACTTGCTGTTTTATTGGAACTTGTTGAGTGGCGCCAAGTCCAGAATGACTCAGAGTTTTCTTGAGTCCTTCATGTGAACACTAAACAGCCTTCCTTGGAAATCGATGGACTCTACTTTCCTTACCGCTAGTATGCTCTAGAGCTCTAAGGTACACCCTTCCAGGGGATTTGGAATGTAGGTAGAGTTGAGGAAAGGATGGTGGAGGAATGTCCATTTCCATTCTAGTCTCATCTTGGTTAGGCCTTGGACCCAAGGATCGAAGGTCCAGCGATTCAGGAGGAGCTTCCCTCCTACCAGAAGCGTCTGTTTGCTTCGCATGATCAAAAGGTGTACATATCTGACCGTCTGTGGGATGCTGTTTAACATCCCAAGGAGGACTAAGAAACCTTTCCGTCCTCCTTTTAGGTCATACCTGACCATTTGCCTATATCAGCTTCTCAGGGTTTCACTGTCATAGAAGATTCCTTTCTATTGTATAAAGCTTAGGATAAGTACGCTGGAAAAGAATAGGAGAGATACATAAGTGTGAATCCTTCCAGCCAACTCCTGCGGCCTTCCTAATTATTGATTCTAGGGCATCCCCTTTTAAGAAGGGCCAGATGGAAAATTCTAGCCCATAAGGATAGAGTAGCATAAACAGCGCCTACATGCAGGGAATTAATAATGAGAATCAAAGAGGCTGATGAAGAGTCAGCATAAGAAAAAAGATGGGGGGGAAGTGGATCCCCCAAATCAGGTAGGTCTCAGCAAGAGATTGTGCTTAGAAGCACAGCGCACTGGAAAACCATTCTATTATATGGTTATGTACCAAAGATTTCTGCCTGTGATATGGTGCTATATTACAGATGTACAGGGTATTGTATACACCTATACAACTGGCATATTACTGTCAAGGCTAGTACTTGGGGGTAAGTTAACTGGCACAGTACTTCAGTACCGATATGGCTAGCAGTTCTCCGGCATGTCAGTGACTTGTCGGCTGTCAGCGGGTCGCTGACAGAAGTCACACCATCCTAGCCAGTATTCGATGTGACTGGGTAGTGGTGAAAACTATACACATAGCCAGTAGCCCTCTGAGCCATTAGCGACCCATCGGGCTGTCGGCAGTCCACCGGTTATCGGCGGGCTGCCGATTGAAGGCATACCAACTCAGCTATTGACTGGGTGGTGACCAAGGGCACACACTGCCGGCTCTCGGCGGAGGAGTCAGATGTGACAGTGAATCAATGACTGCCGTCGTTGTTATCACTACAAGGTGTGGCCTGACTGTAATGTCTCTGCCTGGTGTTTGCCAGTCGGGGGTTCGAGTCTTGCTCAGATTCATTAGTGCTGTTAGTGTCTGCAACCTTGCTATCCTTGTGAGGTAAGGTTGGGGGGTTTGGGGGAGCTTGAAGACCTTAAAACCTTTAAAAGGAACACTAAATTGCCAGTTATCGCAATGAATAAGTGAAATCTTCGGTCCAATTCCCGTAGAGTTTCCGTATTTTTGCGAGTTCGCAACTGAACCGCATTTTTGTGACAACTTCTGAAACCAAACCAACCCTAGTTCGACAACTTGAGACTGCCATCGTGTATGCACTGGCAGCGAGGGGGGGGGGGGTGGCGGGGCGCGGGTACCCCCATCCTCACCTCCTCTCCTCGAACTAGAGTGAAGAAAGGAGGGATAGGGACAGGATGTCCTTTAGGAAGCTGTAAAATAGGTAAGTATGGTTTTGGAGAGATTTTAGAAATCTCACACCCAAATGTGTAAATGTTAAGAGCTGTATACCAGATTCTATTATCTTGGGTTCTTTGAGACCTTCGACAGTAAGGTCTGGCCTACTTACAGGTCAGAGGGTCTCAGACGGGGTTGGGGATTTGGAAATAATATTACTGGGAGCGTGAACCTGCATGTATAATGTCCGTGAAAATACTCACTCTTATAACTGCAAAAGACTGCGATGCATCATCTGGTATCCCTCCTGTAAGGAAAGGAGAACAGAGGAGTATTCAATTGATTATCACACTGATAAACAATTTGCTAAAATCATCTTTTGACAAAAATAGCTTAGGAAAGAAAGCTATAAAGAGATAGTTGGAGACACATACCCGTGTATCCCCTGCGAGCCAATGCTGTTACCTCCCCTCAGTATTAAGATAAGGAAATTCCTCCAACTGGGGAATTCCCGATAAAAAGGGGGTCGAACACCTAGGTGTAAGGAAGTGTACAAAGCACTGTCCCCCCTTATACTCAACACTGTGAGGTAAGGAGGACTGATTTCACAATCAGAGTATCGAAGGAAAGCCATTCTCTCGATATAGGAGCGGTACCAGCAGAAGCTCGCACAAGGGTATCCAAAATATGTTGATTAGAAAAGATAAAAGACATATATTTGTGTATCCCAACCAATCTATTTGCTGTGACCTCCCTTACAATATTAAATCAGGGAGTTTCCTGATCAGGGAAACTCAGGGATAAGGGCTCTCCCGTTTAAGGGTTAGAGGTGTCACACCACCAGCCCTTTACGAAATTTAATATTGTAGGGTAAATGGAAACTTATTTCAAATCAGAATATTGACGAAATATTATTCTATCAATATAGGATTGGGTTCAGCAAATACCTGGGCAGGGATACCCAAGATATATTGGAAATAACTACTAGTATGATATATACCTTAGTTTTCCATCTGCCGTATATACTATACTGCAAATATACTGACTACCTGTATAGACATATACTGTAGTTCAGCCGGCATGTTGCCAGATTAGCTAGCTCTTGCCGGAGCATCTAGCATGCTAGTTAAGAGAGAGAGAGTGAGAAAGCATGGAGTGAATGCTATCTATTACTGTTTATGTATACAGTAATAAAGGATGTAAAAGTCTAATTTTACTGCCTTTCTCCAAAAAGACGGTTCAAATGGAAGGAGAGAATGTAACGTTCAGGCTTCCATCTAGCTACAGTACTATTGCCGGCTTACCACTGTAGGCCAGCCTCTGGCAGCACTAGTACAGTCGGCATGCTACTGACTGAGTCAGTACCTATCTGTGCCGGTCTACTGCCGGCCAGAGCAACACGCCGACAACAGAAGTTGTGGCCAGCAGTTCAAGGGAGAACTGGAGAACCTTGGTGACAAAAGGGACCTCCCACCCACAGCCGTCATGGCCGCCGGAAGCCGTCAGTCGCCGACAGCCGTCAGCTGAGGAGAGGGGGTCTGGCCGGCTCCGGCAACCCACCGGCAATGGTAAGGTTGCAACACGCCGGCTCTGGAAAGACAATGGCTCGGCCATCATAAAAGAACAGAGTGGGCGGGGGAGAGGGTCCTATATGAGCTATGGGAGGGGCCGGCAATGTTGCCGGACCTACACACCTTGAAGAAACTCTGTTTCAGTACCGGCACAACCCCAAGCGGCAGGAGAATCTTCTATTCTCCAGCTTAGGAGGTGCTAATACAGTTAAGGGGACGGCAGTCCATGCCGTTCCTCTCAACAAGGGAGAAACAGAGTTCCAATGCCGGTGCCATCCTAGGCCACAAGAGTATACAACTCTATAGCCTAGGGTCTACGAGCATAGGACTAGTCTACTAGACCACTGGGAGAAGGTGCAACCACTTCAGGTGTATTCTAGGGAGGGCTAGCCTCCTATGCCGGCAGCTCAGCCGGCAGGGGAATGCAATTACCCCACCAACTGACTGCCGACAAAAGACTAAATACTCTGAGGTTCTGATCGAATCCCAAAACTTGCTGTCTGCTGTAAAGGGATGAGACAGAAAACTCTAGGCTAGTCATGACTGAATTTGAAATTCAAGGCCGACACAGAGAGTTGTAGCCTAAGGCTACTCTTAGAAGGAAGAGAGATTACCCATAAATCTCTAATCGAGACTAGTAACGGCTAATATAATTCCAGGAGATATCAATCTCCAATGAATGATAACCGATACACAAGGGTAACTGGGGAAATGTCGAAAGTATATGTTGTCTAGGTTGGGTTACCTAGACAAGGCGAGATCTTGGTTACCTAAAATCACCAAAACTCTGACATATACGATCGACACAGAAAAAGGGAAAATTATGCATATAAATATCTTTACAATATAAAATGCCTAAATAGCTTTCATAATAACAATTAATGCTATTTAAATTGGAAATGTCGTTCTGCTAACTAAATAACACATGCCCAATGAACGACAGTGCCTATGGCGACACCGGTGACCGTCGTAGATCCAAACACAATAATTGACCGTTGTAGATCCAAACACAATAATTACACCAATTTCATTGTGAGGCTGGAACTAAAATACATATTGTAAAGAATAAATACTCAACTTTCTGGATGGAAAAAGAAGCCGTAGAAAGCATAAAGATTCCTAGAAATCGATCGAAAATGTCAGATCAACAGGGAACACCACCGTAGCAAGGCGCTACAAATAAAGGAATTACCGCCAGAGGGAGTTGGCGTGGTTGTGATACGATAGTAGTAGGGGAACCAGGGTAACCTCTATTGCGGCTACCCTTCTAATTCTGGCACGTATCCCCCTCGAAGCGTAAAGGCTATTCGGGGTGCAGATTGCCATGTGGCGTGTCAAGAATACGTCCCCTGATTATGTACGATACCCTTGAGAGTAATCTTAAGGGTACTCGTGCCAGAAGTTAGAATTCTGTGAAACCTTTGGTTTGATTCTCTGGGAATATCACTGTAGTCATATATACCCTTGGGAAGCTACTAAAGGAAGCTTCCATCAGGACGTCATGGCTTGAGCCCAAAAAAAGGCTCTTACCACATATTTTGCTCCTCAGGTCAATAAATTTTTTTAAAGGCATCAATATACAGCACAGGCATATCAGAAAGAAAATGAAGGTTTAGATACATTTGTGACTAGACTAAAGAATTTAGCTGTTTCATGTGAATTTCTAGAGTTAGAAAATGTTATCATAGATCAAGTTATTGCACATTGCACATCACAAGAGCTAAGAAAGAAATTATTGCAAGATAAAGATTTAACATTAGAAAAGGTATTGATAATAGGCAGAGCTTTAGAAACATCCAATAGGCAAAGTAACATAATAGGCAGCTCTACAAGCAATACAATGGAAAATTCTAAAATTAGTACAATAGGTTCCAAGTGGAAAAACAAAGAGAATCAAAGAAGTAATATGGCAAAGCCTAGTTATAGAAATGTGCCTAGCACTAGTGTTCATAAATATCAGAATCAGGCCTATACCCAGAAACAACAAGAAAAACCCAAGTGTTATAGGTGTGGTAAAACTGATCATCTTGCATACGAAGCAAAGAAATGCCCTGCTACTGGACAAACATGCCAGAATTGTAGAAAGATAGGTAATTTTGCAACTGCTTGTAGATTCCCTAAACAGTACGCAAAGAAAATAAATGCTACAGTTGATACTATTGGTCAAGAGAATAATGTGATAAATGTTCATGATAATCAGGATAAGTCAGAAACTGATTCTGCATTTCGCATAAATTCTGTCAAAGAAACATATCATGGTAGAAGTAATCATAAATGGTAAGCCAATTTTGATGCAAGTTGATACAGCAGCCGATGTATCAATTATATCTGAGAAAACAGCTAAAAGCATTCCTAATTTGTTTTTAGAAGGTACAAATAGAGTTTTGAAAGGTTAAAATGGTGCTTCGAACGTAGAAGTAGAGTACAAAGGACAGAAATTAAAGAGTATGCCATTAACAGTAGTAAAAGGTAAAGGACAAACTTTGCTAGGTTTGGATTGGCTACAGTATCTGAAATTAGATTGGCCAAGTATTTTGAAGGTTACAGGTAGAGAAGATGAACACAAAAATGAAATGTCTGTGGATAATATTATATCAGAGTTTCAAGACGTATTTGAAGATAAAGTAGGTACAGTAAAAAACACAAAGGCAATTTAAGTTTTGAAACCTGACAGTGCTCCTAGATTTTGTGCTCCCAGAACAGTACAGTATGCATTGAAAAGTGCAGTTGAAACAGAAATCAGATTTGAAAATGAAGGTTCATGGGAAAAGGTTACATATTCAGATTGGGCTACTCCATTAGTACCTATTGTGAAGGAAAATGGTCAGGTTAGGTTATGTGGAGATTACAAAGTAACGTTGAATCCACAACTGCAAGTAGCTCAACATCCATTACCAAATCCAAAAGACATGTTTGCAACTACGTCAGGATGCAGTGTTTTTCTAAATTAGATATAAGACAAGCATTTCAACAGCTTCCCATGGATGAAAGTTCACAAGAATTATGTACAGTAAATATATCCTTAGGTTTGTTTAGGCCAAAGAGATTACCTTATGGAGTTGCAAGTAGTCCAGCTATATGGCAACAAACTATGGATAAGATTTTTTTCAGGAATGCAAGGAGTATTCATTTTTATAGATGATATTTCAATTGCTGGTAAAGACAAAAGAGAACATAGAGAAAGATTGCGAACAGTTCTGAAGAAGTTGAAGGAACATAATATTAGAGTAAATAAGAGCAAATGTATTTTAGCATTTTAGACGTTGATTCAGTGGAATACTTAGGTTTTGTAATTAATGGCAAGGGTATTCACAAAACTGAAGAGAAGATTAAAGCTGTACAATCAACAAAAGTACCAGAAAATGTTAAGGAATTACAATAATTTTTAGGTTTAGTAACATTCTATGGGAATTTAATTCAGAATTTTTCTACAATTGCACATCCATTGTATAATTTGTTGAATAAGGGTGTAGAATGGAAGTGGACAAAAGAGTGTCAGGAATCTTTTGAAAGAATCAAACAGGAAATAACATCACCTACATTTCTAGTACATTGTCAAATGGATTTACCCGTTAAATTAGTATGTGATGCATCAAACATAGGTTTAGGTGCAGTATTATCTCATGTAATGCCAGATGGAACAGAAAAACCAATTGCATTCACTTCCAGAGTATTGAACAAGGCAGAAAGGAATTACTCTCAAATAGAAAAAGAAGGTTTAGCATTTGTGTATGGAGTTAAGAAATTTCATATGTATCTTTATGGTAGGAAAAAGTTCACACTTGTTACAGATCATAAACCTTTATTAGTAATATTGGGTCCAAAAGCAAGATTACCTACGTTGGTAGCTGCAAGACTACAACGTTGGGCAGTAACGTTAGCCGCATACCACTATGATATAGAATACCGTCCAACATCAAAGATCGGTAATGCAGATGCTTTATCTAGATTACCAGTAGACAAAGATCCAGAAGAGTATGATGACAGTATTCTGTTAATTTCTGTATATGATGTACTCATTACAGCAAAAGATGTAGCACACAGTACCAAGAGAGACCCAGTACTTAGTAAGGTTTTAGAGAGTTTAATGGCAGGTAGGGACTTATGTGGAAAAGAGGAAAATTGTAAACCCTATAAGGATATATGGTATGAACTGAGTGTAACACAAGGAATAGTGGTGAGAGGTTCAAGGGTAGTTATTCCAAATTCACTGAGGAATAAGGCTTTGTCTGAAATACATGCTGATCACCAAGGTATTGTAAGATCAAAGTCAATTGCAAGAACTTTTGTATGGTGGCCAGGTGTAGATAAAGATGTGGAATCATATATAAGGAATTGTATGAATTGAATTATGCAACAGAACAATCCTCAATTTGCTAGAATGCACCCATGGGGAATACCCAGGTATCCATGGCAAAGAGTGCATCTAGATTTTGCATGTCCTTTTTTAAATTATTTGTTTTTGATAGTAGTAGATGCTTACAGTAAGTGGCCAGAAGTCATTCCTATGAAGACAGCAACGTCTTATGCAACAATAAAAGAGTTAATGCAAATTTTTTTTGCACATGGTATTCCAGAAAGAATTGTTACAGATAATGGTCCACAATTTACCTCACAAGAGTTTAAAGGATTTTGTAATGTCAATGGAATAAAACATACATTTTCAGCAACATATCATCCCTCTACCAATGGAGAGGCTGAAAGGTTTGTTCAAACATTTAAACAATATGAAGTGTAGGAAGGCAAATTCAGGTAACATATTTTTACATGTATCAAAGTTTTTATTGTCTTATAGAACAACGCCGCACAGCACAACAGGCGTGACATCATCAAAATTATTGATGGGGAGGAGGATAAGGTGTAAGTTAGATTTGTTGTATTCAAGTTTGCAAAGTGATTTAGAAGACAAAGGGTATAAACAAGTAGAAAACCTTCCGAAAATAAGACATTTTTTACCTTTATCTGATGTCATGGTAAGATCGTACAACACTCCAGAGAAGGGGGTACCAGAAGAGATGGGAAATTTACATTATGATCTTCGTGTTGGTGATAATGTTGTAAAACGTCATGTTGATCAATTACAGCCATTAAACAGAAATACAGTAGAGCATGTGAATGTTAGAGATGGAAAACTTTCAGAAGTAGTTAGTTAAAATGAGTCAAATATTAGCCAAGATGCTCCAACATCAAATGTAGATTCAGAACCATTTTTTGCACCAGTACAAGATGAGGTTAGAGTGCTTCCTAATAGGATTAATAGAGGAAAGCTCCCTGAGAGATTAGATTTATGAAGATTTTTACAATGTCAAGTTAAGGGGGAGGAGACTGTTATGTATTATTGTAATAATGTACTGTACTACCTCAAATGTTACGTGTATTGAGCGTAACATTGCATAATATTGCATTAAAAACATGTTATAGATTATATATAACTGAAATATTGTATTTTGATATTAGGGTTCAAGCATTTATTAATTACCTCAAATATAGGATGGGATTCTTTATACTTTAGTATTGCAGTAGGATTTAGGTTTTTGTAGAGCGATGCACTTATGTTTGATATGATTGTTTTGGTTTGTAAGATTGTTTATGAGACGCTCCACGCTCAGTTGTTTGGAGTTTGTTGTTGGAACCCCAGAGCCAAGAGTAATGTAGACTCTTAGACTCTTATTATACATTAAAGGTTACATATACGCCTGCGTGTGATTCAACATACCAACACAAAATTGGCAACGCAGATGGAATACCCCTGGATAATTACTAATAATCATTCACTCATTTTCAGGTGAGTAATATGCAGAAATCACCAGACAGTATGCAACCAATACAAAACATACATCATGGGGGCAGACCATAAAACTATTTTAAAATTATAAAAGTCGTCCTTAATTTTTTCCTAAATTAGTTATGGGTGTGTAAAATACTCTTCCACTGTCTTCGGTTAGAGTTCTCTTCCTTGAGGGTACACTCGGGCACACTATTCTATCTTATTTCTCTTTTTCTTATTTTGTTAAAGTTTTTATAGTTATATAAGAAATATTTATTCTAATGTTGTAACTGTCTCCTTTCCTCACTAGGCTAATTTCCCTGTTGGAGCCCGTGGGCTTATATCATCCTGTTTTTCCAGCTAGGGTTGTAGCTTAGCAAGTAATAATAATAATAATAATAATAATAATAATAATAATAATGATAATAATTATAATAAAAATAATAATAATAATAATAATAATAATAATAATTATCAGCCAACCCAAGCCAATTAAAGATATTAAATTTTGTACATTGTGCTGGTATTCAATTGTCCACAGGAGCATTTGGAACTTCATCAATTCAAAGTCTCCTTGTTGATGCTGGAGAATTACCTTTAGACCTTTACCGAATGTCTTCTATCGTTCGGTATTGGTTTAGGTAGCTAAGACTCCTTAATTCTTTAGCCTTTCAGACTGCAAGCCTTGTAAGGCATTATAGATATTTTGAGTTGCACCCAAAATCTCCTCAACCTTATGGCTATCGGGTGAAACAATTATTAAACAGTCTTGATATAATTAGAAGTGGGGTGCTTCAATTTAAGATATCATCAACCCCTGCGTGGAAATTACCAGAGGTATCTTTTTATAATTATTTTATTGGGATCAATGAGAACATTACTGAATTAGAAGCTAGGTCTCTTTTTATGGAAAAAATTGAAGAACATAGGGAATCAACTAATATATAGCGATGGTTCCAAATATGATGCTGGTGTTGGAATTGGAGTTTATAGTATTTTTTTTAACTGTAGAGGTGCACTTCCTTCAATATCTTCCATAATTACTGCTGAGCTATTTGGGCATACTAACCGCTATTAAGAAAATAGCGCTAAAAGAGAAGGGCAATTTTACCCTTTTTAGTTATAGAAAAAGTATCCTTCAAGCTTTTTATAAGGTTTTAATTCCAGTAACCTTTTAGTTTTAAAGATTTTAGAGTGGTTTTTTATTATTAGCCTGAAATGTATGACAGTTCAGTTTTGATAGGATCCGGATTACGTAGGTGTGTCTGGAAATGCTAAACTGAGCAGTGACTACTTGCAGTACGCAAGGCACAGAATAAGAAAACCGTAGAAAGGGTTCATGAACCTCTGACCCTTCAAATTTAAAATGCTTTTCGGGTGATGAAGAGTGTCGTTACTTACAATAACGACATGGGAAATCAATTGTTATTGAATATCTATGTTCATATTGTGTATGGAAAATGTTCTTTTATATTACATTGCGTTAAGTGGAAATGTGCTGGTTTCTGTACAAATGAAGGTTTTGTTTATATTTAATTGTAATAAGCATTGTTACCAAGGAATATTGTCTTGTGAATAGTTGTATAAGTGGTTAACAATGCGATGTAAGTTGTTTGAATAGTTTCTTTCGGTTTGCGTTGAATAGTTGGTTTCGTTCGTTTGTTGTTTTCTTTTGTCGTGAGCGAACGAAGCGGAAGTCATGACTTTGGGAGAGAGAGCGAACGCATTATTTTTACGACAAAGGCAACAGAGCTAACGGCGGGTAGTTGCTGCCTGTCACTTCTCAACGTATGTAGTGTGGTTTTTGGAGAACTTAATCAGTGAGGAGGATTTCACTTTGATTAACGATGCCGTTCCTTCCCAGCATTTAATGAAGTGGATGAATTAGTCAACCGAAGTTTGGATGAGTATCTTATAATATTTAATTACCTTGAATGGGATAAATCGCTAGGGATATGCATATCTGTGCATGGGATTCTGTGACTGGGTAAAATTAAATATATATATGTGGTATCGTGGTAATCCGTACTCGGCAAGAACTTCATATGAAACCAAGTAAGTAATAATTGGGGCAAAAGCTCAATAGAATATAGTATGAGCATTTATCTTTGTAACACAACGCAATGAATTCCTAATGTAGAGAAAGGGTCTTGAGTTCTCTTAACAAATCTGGTAATTAGTAGTTTTGTGAATGACTGAAGTCATTATATGTTGTTGCTTGTTTGACCCTAATAAGTAACGATATTTGGTGCCGTGACCAGGATTTGTGAGATTTTTCGATAATTTCTAAAGTTTGAAAGCCGGTCATATAATAATATTTTGGTTTAGTCACATGTACGATTAATACCGTTGGTGATTATATTGGACATTTACCAGAGGTAAATAACTATGTTGTGTTGATGTTTTGCTGTTAATGCCTACCCTCCCTAACCTTGTTGAATCCTTTTGTTTTTGCGCGTTTCGTTAAATTGGTATGCGGTACCCTGCTTACATAACCAGACGGGGTTAGCCCTTTCTCTTTGTGTGGTCGTAAGAAACAGTAAATAGTTTTTTTTTTCGCGCTATTTGTAGGTTAGAGGCATTTCAGGCTTGATTAAAACGGTTTCTAATATGAAGTTTGATTAAATTAGTAAGGCCTTGTCCTGCTTGCCTTAAGTCTTAAATTTGGTTTTGTTATTTTCCTTTACTTTGAATTAATGTAAATTTTCTCTTGTTAGAATATCTCTCATTTAACAATTTAATAATGAAACGTAAAGTAGCTGTTGTGGGACATTCTCATGTCACCCACATGGAGAATTGTTCTTTTTGTGGTAGATCGCCATTATTTGAACCCTTAGAATATAGGACATTTGGTAGACCAGGGGCTGTTACAACCAACCTTATGACACCTGGTTTGATAACCGAACTTACTACCTATGGGCCTAGTATCACTATCTTGTTCATAGGTAGCAATGACTTAGATGTACCAGGAGATAACCCTAACCTGGTGAATAGTGTTCACAAAAATATTCTAGGATTGGTAGAGAGTCTACATACAATCAATAATTCAGAAGTCTTTGTTATGTTAATAGAAATACGTAAAACACCATCTAGAACCTCTGCCGAAAACTATCAAAAGAGGAAAAACTGTTTAAACAGGAAATTAAAGCGAGATACAAGAATTAGGGTGATCCCTACTTTATTACCAGAAGGTGATGTAGCCAGAGATGGAATTCATTTCAATCATAAAAGCTACAAGGCGTTGGCTCAACGTATTTGCATTGAGTCAAACAAATATGTGAAAAGTAAAGGGTGGTAGAAGGTGTGTAGGATCGTGGTCCTTCCCCTTCAGATTTAGGGCTGGGTTAAGTATGGGACAGGGCCTGCACATTCCACTACGCACGTGTAATAAAATTTCTCCATTTCATTGTTTAATTTGCGTGAAAATTATTGGGTGAGGAGTCATCTTTGTGAAAATTTGCTAATTTAAAACTTTTGAACCCAGTTATTATAGTTGGATGCATATTTATTATCTATTGAAAATTTGAATATATTGTATTTGTATTGTTTGAGTTTGGTCTTGTCACAATGGAGTCGTTGAAGCGTAGACGTGGCGGTTATAAATCCGTTATCGCACGTTTTATTGTGAAGATGACCGAAGTGATCGATTCAACAGATATTGATGCTATAACTTCCCTTAGGGATTCTATTTTAGATAATCTGAACAAATTTCTTGCTTTGGATGAACAAATTTTGGATTTAGTTAAAGAAGAAATGTCTGATGAAATGATAAATCAAGCTGAATATGCAAGAGACGTCCGTACACATATCGGCAAACTCAATAGCTCTATTACTAACAATTTGAAGTTACTAAATCCTCTAACGCAACCACCGCCACTACCCACAGCCAGTATTAGATTACCCAAACTGGATCTTCCATATTACTCTGGAGATATATTAGAATGGAATTCCTTCTGGGAACTATACGAGGTGTCAGTACACCAGCGGAAAGACTTGGAACCAATTCAGAAGTTTTCATATTTACGAAGTGCGCTCACAGGAGAAGCTTCGAAATTAATCTCGGGATTTAAATTTGAGGCCGCCAATTATTCACAAGCTGTAGCTCTTCTCCTATCCACTTATGGAAAGAGAGATGAAATTAAGCATGTTCTGGTGAGAAGATTGCTAGAAATGCAGTCTCCTGCTGCCAATTCAGAATCATTGCAAACTTTCAGAGCTAATTTTGAATGCTCAATAAGATCGCTGGAAAGTGAAAGGCTGGAATTAAATGAACTTTATGTTATTTTGCTCTATACCAAATTGCCTCAAAGCGTGAGTGAGACTGTGAAGCGCAGGTGTGGAGATGATTGGTTGGTATTAGACACCTTTAGGAAATACCTAGAAGAGGAGATTCGCAATCTAAGAAATTTTGTTTCAACTGATGTAAATAAAACTGAAACTTTGTCGTCAATATCTACATTCACGGTAAATCAATCCTAAGCTGTTAGACCGAAAACCAAGGGAAATGTGAATAAGTCCAGTCATCAGCAATCCACAAGATATGCTCTTTGTGATAAAGAACATTGGTGGACTCAGTACAAAACTTACGCAACCAGAGATGAAAGGTTGAATCGTATCAGAGCTTTGCAGTTATGTTTTGTGTGTGCTTCTAAGAAACATTTTAGTGTGGATTATGACAAATCAAGTTGCAATAATGGTTGTAATTTGAGACATCATCGCATCTTATGTGATAGGGACCAAACAACAAAGCAAAGCAAGAATAAACAAAGTGGTGTACAAGTGGGAACACTATCAGTAAATGAGCAGGAGAAACCAAATAAATCAGGTAAGCAATCCATATTACCAACAGCAACAATTCCTCTGAAAGGGAAGAAAGGTCGAATGGTACGACTTAGAGGGCTGTTGGATACTTGTGCCGAGAGGACATTTATTAAAAGATCGGCTCTAGAGAGGCTGCAATATAGGTCCAAAGGAGTTGAAAAGATTGCCGTGAGAGGTTATCTAGCTAGTAAACCTGTTCATGAATACGAGTTGATAAGTGTCGCCATACCGCATAAAGGCAAGTTGATAATAATGGACTGCATAGTGGTGGATGAGCTGCCAGAATATGCGTAGAAATTTGACGTTAAGAGAAGCTTAAAGTCGTTAAGTAAAACTAAGATCAGCTTGGCTGATAAAGATTTTGATTTGCCTGTTGAGAATCCATCAACTATTGAATTGTTGGTAGGGGTTGATAATGTTTATAATATTTTGCATCCAGGGTTCAAAAGGGTTAGAAATTTAATATTGTTGCCGACCATATTTGGTTATGTAATGTCAGGCACATGTAGTGCTCCCCCCCCCTAGGGAAACTCAGGTGACAATTTTGAAGCTAGCTGTACAAACTGAAGGAATTGAAGCTACTCATAATAAAAATACCAAGACTGATCTGGACGCATTGTGGAGTTTGGATAGACTGGGAATAGATTGCAGTGAGTTGCGAGAAGAAGACCAGAGGGTCTTAAAGGACTTTGAGAGCACTATAACCTATTCTGAAATTGATAAACAGTATGTTGTGGCGTTGCCGTGGAGAACCAATAGATTCAGATTGAAGACAAATTTTGGTTTAGCCATGAGTAGACTTCGACAGCAGAGCATCAAGTTTCAGAAGGATGTGGATTACTTGGATCATTATCAGAAAATCTTGCAAGAGCAAGAAGATAGAGGATTCATTGAAAGGGTAATCTATAATAAATCTGATGTGGATTGTCATTACTTGGCACATCATGGAGTGCTTAAAGACAGTGCCACTACTCCAATAAGAATAGTGTTTGATTGCTCATCAAAACAAGGTAAAAATGGATTAAGCCTGAATGATTGTCTATGGACTGGACCACACGTAACGGCTGATCTACTCAGAGTCCTGCTGCAATTTAGAACTAACACCTTTGCTTGGATTAGTGATATTGAGAAGGCATTTTTAATGGTACAGTTACGTGAAGAAGATCGCAATTATACGCGTTTTTTATGGTTGGAAAATCCAACAGATCCCAATAGTAAATTAATAGTATACAGATTTAGAGTAGTATTATTTGGAGCTACATGCTCACCTTTTCTTCTAAATGCAACCATCAAGCATCACTTGTCCATTGTGGTCTCGTGGTTACCCCGGTCCAAGACAGTGGATGTAGTGGAAAGACTGAAGAAAGTTTTGTACGTAGATAATTTGCAATTTACGGCTAATGGTGAATCTGAGTTGATGGATTTATATTTTAATGCCAACAAAATATTTGCTCAGGCTCACTTATATTTGAAGGAGTGGGTTAGCAATAGCGAGTCTATACAAACTATTGCTGCTGCTAATCAAATTGAAGCCAAACAAAACCAAATTCATAAAGTATTGGGATTGAATTGGGATATAATTAAAGACGTTTTAACTATCAATCCAACTCATATTAATAGATCGAGTCAAACAAAGAGAGAGATTCTTAGTACCGTTACCCAAATATACGATCCATTAGGATTGCTTCTCCCTGTTACTATGAAAGCAAGGATATTTTTGCAGAAATTGTGGAAGGAACATCTGGATTGGGACGAACAACTTGCCAACCCACTACAAGAGGAATGGAGTGAAATACGCAAGGACTTGGAGAAGTGTTTTGAAATATCCTTTCCCAGGAGTGCTAGCCTAGGAACTGGTGATACCTTGCACATATTCTGCGATGCTAGCGAAACTTCATATGGTTGTGTGGCCTATAGAGCAAATGGTGAAAACTCTAATATACTTTTAGCAAAGGGCCGAGTGGCGCCCATTAAGGAATTGACAATTCCGAAATTGGAACTAATGGCATTGTTGCTAGGTGCAAGAATGACAAAATTTATTATTGACTCCTTTGATGAGAAGGAATTTAAACAATTATATGTCTGGTCAGACAGTAAAGTCGCCCTTAGCTGGATTGTGTCCAGTAATGTTCTGCCTGTGTTTGTGAGAAACAGAGTAATTGAGATTAACTCTTTGATTCCGGGGTCAGTCCTGTCTTACGTACCGTCGTCAGAAAACCCCAGTGATTGGTTGACACGGGGAAAGAGTGCTAAGGTGTTAGCAAAGAACTTCTTTTGGTGGGAGGGACCCCCTTGGTTAAAAAATCACACTCTGCCAATTGATAGGTCATGAGTTGGGTGTACACATATACAAGGTGAACAGGACATTGTGGTCAATGTTGTAGGGGACATAGATGCAACACGCCTGCTTGATTGGGAAAGATTCAGCAGAGCTGACAAGGTCTTTAAGACCATAGCTTGGATAATGCGATTTGTAAAGAATTGCAGACTAGCAACCAATGACAGGAAAACTGGTAGTTTGACTCTGGAAGAGTTACAAGAAGGAAAGGTCAAAACAATTGTTTTCGTGCAGAGAGAGTACTTTCCAGAAGAATATAAAGCCCTGAAAAGGGAGGAAACAAACCCAAAATTGACATTAATTCGCCAGTTGAATTTGTTTCTGGATAATAATATAATGAGATGTAGAGGCAGGTTGGAACATGCAACAGTGCCTGAAGAAGTCAAATTTCCTACTTTACTGCCAAAAGGTTGTGTTCTGAGTAAGTTGTTAATAAGACAACATCATGTGATGCAAGCGCACATGGGGGTTAACGCTACTGTAGCTAGTGTAAGACAGGAGTTCTGGATACCACAGCTGCGACAACTGGTCAAGAGCGTGTTACATCATTGCGTGATCTGTAAGAAAGTTCAAGGAAAACCATATAAAACTAATATGTCCCCATTGCCGGAATTCCGGGTACAACGGAAACAACCTTTTAGCGTTACTGGGGTGGATTACATCAGGGCGTTGTGGATAAAGGAAGGGAAGCAAAATGACTTTGGGAGAGAGAGCGAACGCATTATTTTTACGACAAAGGCAACAGAGCTAACGGCGGGTAGTTGCTGCCTGTCACTTCTCAACGTATGTTGTGTGGTTTTTGGAGAACTTAATCAGAGTGAGGAGGATTTCACTTTGATTAACGATGCCGTTCCTTCCCAGCATTTAATGAAGTTGATGAATTAGTCAACCGAAGTTCGGATGAGTATCTTATAATATTTAATTACCTTGAATGGGATAAATCGCTAGGGATATGCATATCTGTGCGTGGGATTCCATGACTGGGTAAAATTAAATATATATATGTGGTATCGTGGTAATCCGAACTCGGCAAGAACTTCATATGAAACCAAGTAAGCAATAATTGGGGCAAAAGCTCAATAGAATATAGTATGAGCATTTATCTTTGTAACATAACGCAATGAATTCCTAATGTAGAGAAAGGGTCTTGAGTTCTCTTAACAAATCTGGTAATTAGTAGTTTTGTGAATGAGTGAAGTCATTATATGTTGTTTGTTTGACCCTAATAAGTAACGATAAAGAGAATGAAACATTGAGGTTGAGAAGAGCAATGATAATGCAGCTGAATGAAAGGCTCGATCAATGTGCAAAAATCCTAAACTATGGAAAAATCAATACAAAGTTAAGTGCTGGTAATGTTTTTAATCAAGACCTGCAGTATGACCCACAGTACTGTAACTTAAGATACTCAAACATCTAGGAGAGAACACATGGTAATGTGATATAGCTATAGGAGAATCTCCATGATAAATTGAAAGAGTTGAGTTACATTCTGGGGCTTTTTCTGAACTTGTTTGTTGTTATATACAACATTGATAGTAGGTTACTAATGCAGAAACCTCACCAACACATAATGATTTCACATATGATATTTAGTAACTTGCCCAGGCTGTCCTGGTTTTAAGTACTCACCGATCATCTATCTTCCTTTTACATGGTAGGAATTGCTCAGCCAAGGATAACATCTTACGGTGTGAATGAAGCATAATAATGACCTAACACTGAAATGTTTATCACTTAACTATACATCTATAAGCTTTTGTTTTCAAAAAAAAAAAATATCGTTTAGATACAAGTCTAAAAACTGATCTAGTGCCATTTCCCCCAAATGCATGTCATTGGAGCATTTCTTTTCATCGTTACGAGGAAGCCGCGAGCCATTTCTCAAACGCTCCTTTTCGTATAGATCCGACAGAGGGATGGTGCTATTCCAAACAACGAAGGAAGGGCTTCTTGGTACTAGCAAGTCACTGGCAATCTTGTTGTAATAATCGAAAAGGAGCATGTCATCGTAGACGTATGTAGAATATTTCTGCAGGGTATGGAAGAGAAAGGGACAATTATACGTTTAGTGACTTTCTAAAAGAACAAAAGCTGAGAAGTCATGAATTAGTTGAATATTTATGAAAATAGAAATGGAAATAATTGACAGTTTGGATGTATACACTAGAAAGAAACGAATGTGTGATAATATTTTGAAGAGAAAAAGAGATAGAGAGAGATACTAAACAAATGTATACTGGATTCCATTGTATTATATTTCTAACCACGTCAAAAAAATATCAGTCATAGGCTCTGTAGTTATTGATCCTCTATTAGAGTAGTTTTTAAATTGAGATGATAATCATTTTTGAAGAAAATGTACAAGTGCCCTTAGAAAGAACCTTATGATGATATTAACTTACGAAACAAATAGTCCAGAACAGAAAATACCCAGACACGAACAAGTAAGAAAACAGAAAGGAGAAAAATAACGAAGAAAAATTTAAAACTAGACATTAAATACAAACGTTTTAAGTAAAGAAATCTTCTTCAAAATACCTCTAAATGATCCTGTAACTTGAAAACTACTTGCGCAGACCTTGAGAAGGTTTTTAGTAGAGGAGAAATGGCCTTCGGATGATTGTAAAAAGGCCGAGACACAACCTTGATTCCTTTGGCATGACAAACGTGTCCCCCTTTAATGTAATGCAACGTTGATCCTTTAAGAAAATACAAAGCCTGGTTTGTTTCAAAGCTAGAGGATGATATACAATCTGATAATGGAAGATTATTTCAAAACTTTGTAACTACATATTTCATTGTGAATGTATTCCTCAAACATTATTTTTTTTTTTTTTTTTAAGTTAAACACTTTTTCCATTTCTTATAACATCCTGATGTTATGGCTATGGACTCGAGCACTCGTCAGAAACATTATGCAAAGGAAAATGCAGTGATAAATGTTGTAAAGCCAATCGTGCATAGTTTTTGCGATAAGAAGTGTTGATTAAATTGTGAAAAAAAGGGCATGGGGCTTGAATGCCCCCCCCTCCCTCCCCACCCTCTTAGGGCTGCCTTACTGTAAGAACCCGAGTCTTGCTATAGTTAAGGCTATCTTCAACAACTAAAACAACAATGACTGCCCAATTATTTTGTGATGATAGTGGTTCAAATATTACATGCTGGTAGGGGTAGTCACCAATATGTTATGTTTGAGCGCTAGCTTCCGGTAGGTCCCCTAAATGTTCTAACTTCCTGTCATCTTTGTGTGTCTCTGAGATCTAATGTTGGCAAAATATTAATAAATACATAAACTCCGTTAACGAACGCAGTAAAGTCCATCAAAGAATATGAAGCGTAATCATTGGTGTAGAATAAATTGTTTGCGTCTGAAATAAAATAATTTTAAATCATTGACCAAAACTAACAAAGCGGATAATAGAAGATAAAATGTTTTTTGCATTGCTCAATGCTTATAAATGTGACTAGAAACTGGTCCTCTTAACACGCGTAATAAAACCTTTTTGGATAATATTAAAACCAAAAAGAAAAAAAAAGTCATAGAGTAGGCAAACCCTAAAGTAAAGAGAAATGTAATGCTAAATAAACGTGTAAAGTAAATAAAGAAGAATTTTCCCACCTAAGAGTAAATAGGTAGGTTTACTGGCACGGCCATTCATCCAAGACGACAAAAGGTGGGGTAGTTGTTGTAGGCGGCCATCCCAATGGAAGGTGACCCTCAAGGGCACATCCAGATGTTCGAATTCGAGGTAATAATTAGTTCTCTCCTTCACCCATTTCAATGATTCACATAGAAACTTATTCAGTTCGTTCTGGAATGTAAACGGAAACATAGTCTTTCATATATATATATATATATATATATATATATATATATATATATATATATATATATATATATATATATATATATACATATATATATATATATATATATATATATATATATATATATATATATATATATATGTAATGTTTATATAAATTACATAATTAAATCCATGACCCAAGAGGTCAATGGAGAAGACAGGAGGAGTGTGAGAAATGCCATAGTCAGTCATAGTTGTTGTAGGCGGCCATCCCAATGGAAGGTGACCTTCAAGGGCACATCCAGATGTTCGAATTCGAGGTAATAATTAGTTCTCTCCTTCACCCATTTCAATGATTCACATAGAAACTTATTCAGTTCGTTCTGGAATGTAAACGGAAACATAGTCTTTCATATATATATATATATATATATATATATATATATATATATATATATATATATATATATATATATACATATATATATATATATATATATATATATATATATATATATATATATATGTAATGTTTATATAAATTACATAATTAAATCCATGACCCAAGAGGTCAATGGAGAAGACAGGAGGAGTGTGAGAAATGCCATAGTCAGTCATAACCATGATTCGAAGTCCAAATCTTAGCAATGTAACATTTTTATGAAGAGTAAACACAAATACAAACCGTGAGAAAGAGTTGTGTCTTACCGGATCCAGGTGTCTTCCTGTATTAATGTTGTGTTTATACTTTCCAGTAAATGCTGAGATAACTAAGTAGACGTTATCATCAGCATTGATGTTTTAGTTCTATTCATTTGCTCATGCAGAATGGTCATCCGACCTAACCATCTATACTCCTGTGATGGAGATGTTAATAAACTGTTTTAAAGTTAACTTACTTAGACTTATTCAGAAGAAGTAACCTGCAAGTCTAAAATATATAACACATTGAAGAGACATTTGATTGGAACAATAATGTGTGTTTATAACAGTACCACACCAACAATTGGTGGCAGCGAATAAAACTCTAAGAACCAGAGAAAGATCTTGAAGAACCAGCAATGTAAACTGTAATACTTGGCAGTTACAACAGTAATTAATCTAAATTTTGACGAAGTATCTACGTCCACCGAAGAATGAACACATTGAATATCAACTATAAATGTTATAAAAACTAAGGAACTGGATCTTCAATCAACATCTTATGAAGATGAAGGACTGGCATTCAACCTAATGAACGTTTACTAAACATTCAAGAATCATATCCAGGAAGCCCTACATTCAACATTTTGACGGAAATCGGACCGAAAACATTCACCCAAACATCTAAACTCTCGCAAACCAGTGAGAAAGAGAGGAAATGACGACATCGATCTTCACCCATATAAACCCAAGCTAAGTACATTTCTTTATTCATTTCAGTTTTAGACAGTGAAGTGTTGTTATCACGAGTCGATCGTCCATTATTGCTGGGGTGAGTTGTTTGCTAATCTTCATTTTTTCTTTCATTAAAGGAAACTGTATTCAACTTCGAATTCTTGTCTAGAATTTTTTTTCTCTCTGCTAATTCCGTTTTCTTTCAGAAGTTCTCGGGAAATATCTTTATATTAGTATCATTGTTTTGGGGGATTTTGTTATAATCTTTATTATATAGTGCTTATACATTTACGCAGTGGACGTCTGTATTCATATAGATATTTTGATAGGATTGCAAGGAGTCGTAGAGATAGAAAAAGAAGTAAAGTAAACATGACGCCTCCTGTGAGCCCCACCCCAGGACCGAGTAACCCCATCCCAGCTCCCATTGTTACGTTAGTAAATGCCCGATCAGCTATCCTTCCTTTTCAAGGTCGGGTTAATGGGTTCTTACCTCAGAATGTCGAGTCTTGGATTTCTTCCGTCGACGCCCATTTAAAGGCTAAACAAATTATAGACCCATTTGTACAATTACAAGAAGCTAAAAGTTTTATAGACTTTTCTAAAGGAGATGCGAGTGCCTACTTGAGGGGAGTTTCATTTCAAGAGGCAGTTACATGGAATGATTTCAAAGTTAGGCTACGTGCGGTCTATGGAGGTGAGGAAGCCTTAGGTGTAGTTTTAACATTAAGAAATACACTTAATCAAGGCTTAATGTTATAGAGAGAGCAGCTCTCATTGCCAATAGACTAAACGAGTATCAAGATAATTTAGGTAATTCCGCTTGGGTTAATAGAGATAACATCTCCGTGAAAGATTTCTTAAGATTAATCTATTTAATTTGCATGACACTTATGTTGCCAGAAGCTTTAGTGCGGTGTTTTGATAAAAGGTAAACGCCAGTAAGTACGGAATTAGATGTGTATAAACAGATAAAGAAACACATGTCTAACTGTCCTGATCTTGATCCCGTGTTTACACACGTTTTTGCAAAGAATGAAACTAAGCCACAACAAGTAAACGTAGTTAATAATAGTCAAGTTACAGGAATGACGTGTTATAATTGTAAACGTCAAGGTCACTTGATTGCAGACTGCAAAACGAGATTCTGTTCGTTACATAATAGTTCAACTCATTCATATAGTCAGTGCTACTCGCGTAATCAACAACAGAATCCCAGAAATACACAGTCAATTCCACAGTCGGTTCCCTATGGAAATAAAAAGAAAAATCCTCAGTTCAATAAGAAGAAACAGCCAAACGTCAATGCAGTTCAAAATAAAAAACAAACAAATAGTGCTTCAAATAACGCTGATCCTGGACCGTCTAGCCAGAACTTGCAAGGTCAGACTAATTTTCAGAATGTGCAGAGCAAAGCAAATACCACACAATTAACTCCAATGGGGAAGAGAGTGATGTTGGGTCATTCATATCAACATCAGTAGTATTAAATAATCCATTTAATGTTTTATCAGATCATTGTGAGGCAATAGATTTTCCTATGAAACACACGGCCGAATTAAATAAATCAGTGCAGGCTCCTGTAGATTTGCAACAAATTTATACAATAATAAGTCAAAATGAGTTGAGACCAACATTATATGCTGTAAATTTAGAACACCGATCCTTTACATTATTTTTTGACTCTGGTAGTCCACGTAATATCATGGATTTGAGGACACATCATTTGTTGTTTTCGAACTTCCCTACAGAGAAGTCCGGAGAAAGGCTCTCGGGTATAGGAAATAATGAATTAAATGTAATAGGCGTAACTCATGTTCAGTACAAGGTCGGTAAGCGCACGTTTGCTGATACCTTTGTTGTTGTACAAAACATTGATATGTATCCAGCTGTAATTATAGGATACCCGTCTATGGGCACCCAAAACATTATCTTAGCCCCTGTATATCAAAGGAAAATTCTATAAGTCTTCTAATACGTTAAAATCAATTTTGGATAAAAAGGAGACGACAAATAAAACAGTGACGTACGTTGAAGAACCAATAACTTGTCTTGTTAGTAAAGAAATAATATACGCAACCCAACAGAATTCTCGTTCACTCGTAATATCATCTTGCACGCAATCTATCGAGCTGAACGTAACTTCGAATTTAATAGTGCAAATAGAGAAAACGTTACCGGGATCTGAAATATTAATCCTTTCCGACACTTTGAAAACTAACGGATTGTCCGTCACACAAGCTATTTATACAGTAGGCTCACAACAACAATTTAATATTGAAGTCTGTAATTATTTAAATACCACTTTAGTAATTCACAAAAATCAACATATCTTGGATGCAGAAGTATATAAACATCGTATTCTTACCGTCGCTGAAATTAATCACGCTTAATCAGTTGTGGATGAATCCCTTTTGCAATCGATTAGAAATAAAATCAATAAAGACATTCAAGAAGAAGAAATTCAGCAGAAATTTTTTTGACTTTTAACTAAATATCATGATGTTTTTTCCATTACGGATGGATCCTTAGGAAAAACAGATGTGATAGAACATCAAATAAGGTTAAAGGACAAGCAGAAAATTATCCATGTACCCTCGTACAGACTTCCTATGAAATTCCAGAATGAGATAAATGATGAAGTAGGTAAAATGCTAGAAGAAGGAGTCATTTGGAAATCGAACAGCCCTTATAATTTTCCATTAATAGTTGTACCGAAAAAAGATCGAACATGGCGTATCTGCGTAGATTTCCGTCGCCTAAATGAGGAAACGATTCCTGATCGATTCCCAGTGCCATGTACTGACGATATTTAATCTTTGATAGGTCAGAATAAATATTTTACCAGTTTGGACTTATTTAAAGGCTTTCACCAGATATCATTAGAAGAAAATAGTATCCCATACACAGCCTTCAGCACAGCCAGGGGATATTATGAATTTTTACGTATGCCTTTTGGTTTACGTTGTGCTCCCATAACATTTACAAGAATGATTAACATAGTGTTTGGAGATTTGCTAGGGGATATATTGCATGCTTATATGAAGGACCTTGTAATCTTTTCTAATACCTTAGAAGAACATCTACGTAAACTAGAACTAGTACCACAGAGACTAAGAGAACATAACTTAAGGGTAAAGATTAGTAAGTGTGAATTTTTCAAGACAGAATTAGTCTATTTAGGTTTTACAGTGTCAAGCCAAGGTCTTAAAGTAGTAGATGATAAGGTGTCGGCCATCCGTAACTTTCCGATACCTACTAATGTCAAGGGAATACAGCAATTTCTGGGGTGTAGTGGATATTACAGGCGTTTTATATGCAATTATTCAATTATAGCCGCTCCCCTAACTGATCTTACGAAGAAGGGCGTAGATTTCATATGGTCTGAGCAGCATCAACAGGTGTTTAATACCTTGAAAGATGAACTGTGTAGTTCTCCTATCTTAAAATTTCCTGACTTTGGTAAGGAATTCTTCATTGCAACAGACGCCTCAGACTTAGGAGTAGGTGGGGTATTGCTTCAGCAATATGAAAAACAGTTTTTCCCGATAGCTTTTTATTCACGAAAGCTGAGAACTTCCGAAAGTAAGTATGCAGTAGTAAACAAGGAAGGGCTAGCTATTGTTAATTCACTAGTACATTTTGAGTTCATAATATACGGTTATCCCGTTAAGGTTCTTACTGATCATAAACCACTAACCGACCTCTTTAAAGGCTTTAGTCACCGCCCCAAACGAACTCGGTGGCATTTGATCATTCAAGACTTTGGCGCGAGAATCGGGTATTTACCAGGGAAAGCAAATATCATAGCTGATGCATTATCACGCAACCCCGTGTCATCTTGTACGGAGCCTTTAGCTGAATTAATAGATATATCAACATCCATGCCTATTGTTGAAACTATATCTGAACAGGAAGATCTGGGCTGGAGTGCAGAATTATTACAGATTGAGCAAAGAAAAGATCAGAAATTAGAAAAAATTATAAAGAAATTATAAGGAAATTATAAGGAAATCGTAAGGAAAAGGAATATATAAAGTATACGCAGCAGAATTATATAATCAAAGACAATATTCTGTGTAGATCCGTGACAAGGAAAACCCGCAATACACCACATGTGACTAACGTCCAGGTAGTGGTACCAATCTCACTTATATCCACTGTCCTTAATTGGTTGCATGCAAATCCATTGCATGGACACCTGGGGTTCTCATTAATGTCACAGAAAGCCAAATCATTGTTTTATTGGCATACGATGCTTACAGATATAAAAAAACACATAGCTAATTGTCGCACTTGTCAGGAAAACAAAGAGCACACGAAAACACCTGTCAGCCAAGGGGCTTATCCCATCCCCAATCAACCCTTTGAAAGGATACATTTAGATTTATTAACAGGATTTTACGAGTCAGACAGAGGAAATAAGCACCTTTTAGTAATTGTAGATGCTTTGACTCGATATACAGAACTGATAGCGCTTAAAACTAAAACTGCGATTGAATGCGCTAGGAAGTTTTACGAGTGTTACATTTGTAAACATGGAATTCCACACATGATAATCTCAGACTCGGGTGGAGAATTTAATAATCATTTCCTTACCTCATTGTGTGAATTCCTTAGCATAAAGAAAATCCATACTATGATCTATCACCCAGAGTCGAATGGGCTAGTGGAAAGAGCGAATAGGAAGGTTTTAAGCATATTAAGATTAACACCAGGGGGATCGGACCCCAACTGGGATATTGCAATACCTGCGGTACTAAGTACTCTGAATCACTCATATCATATATCAATTAAAATGTCGTCGTACGAGGCATTGTATGGTACCCCAGTTAGAATGCCTTTCCATGTATTAACGCCTACAACTAATTTATCAAATCCTTTAAAAGAATGTTTAAATGCAAGCAAAAGTCGTTTTGATATCCTTCGAAAGAATTTAGAAGGATCACAAATCAAATGAAAAGGAATCATGATAAAATAGCGAAGCCAACTAAAACATATACCGTGGGTGATAATGTATACATACAGGTAAATGTACGTAAAGGACTCAATTATAAACTAACACCTAAGTTTGAAGGCCCATTTAACATTTTGGAAACATTAAAAAAAGTTAAAAAGTTGCGGGTTTTAGGTCTCCACAGAGACGATTTACATCGTCCTCCTCGGGCGACCATTAGCCAGCAGGGACTATCACTAGTCCCCTCTAACCTCCCCCCCGGGCGCCACCCTGGGATTACCCCCTGGTAAACGGTCTCACGGTATTTGCGTCCCTGGCGGGGACCGAACTTGGGACCTCTATAATAGAAATCCGCGACGCTACCAACCTTGCTATCCGGACTATCCGGATTAACGGCCAATAGTTTTAGAGTTCAAAACTTATCTCAACCCACTGATGAGAGAATTGTACCATTGGCTCACATAAGAAATTAAAATAAGAGAGAAGGAAGTGAGTGAATATTTTTTTCTTTTATCTATGAAACTTATATGTTGAAATTTTTTTTCTTCTTAATACAGGAGTAATTACATATATTTTTCTCATTACAGGTTTCCAGGATGAAGTCTTTATTGTTAGGAGTGATATTGTTCGCTTAGACATTTTTCTCGTGTGGGAAGAGCTCTAAAACTAAAAGTATAGATTTTAAATATGGCACTATAGTAGAGAGAACAGAAGACATTTTTCTTACATCAAGCAATATAGTTATAGAAGTACGCATGCAAGCAATTTTTCTCCCAGAGAATGACGTCACTAGTTTTAAGAGCAACATTTCAAGGTTTGCTGCTTCATTAAATGAAATGCATAAAAGACACTTTCCATTTAATACAGAGAGTTCGCTTGCATCGACACTAAAAATGGTTGAGATGCTATCCCAGGACTTGCAAAATAAGACTTACGAGGCAGAATCTTTGGCTCGTGACCTTTTGATGTGGACAGTAAGACACACTAACCTTGAAAGATGTAACCCGTTTATTTTTGCTGCACTAAAGATCTTTGGATCTGTTGCAAGTTTAGGCTTAGGCATTTCAAATCGTCTTAAAATTAGTAATCAAAATAAGAAAATTGAGTTTTTGACTCATGAAAATGAATTAGTTTTATCAGAACTAAGGAATCAGTTAACTTCAATCAATAAAATTATGAGTTTGGTGAACGAACATTCTAGTAATATCAGTCAGATTATGGAAGTACAAGACTTGTTGGCAACGTTAACGTATTATAATTAAAAAATAGATCATATCCATAATAAAATTGCACATTTCATTGAGAAATCAAAAGACTATGTGGAAGCTATTACGTTAGCGACTAAAGGAGTTCTGTCTCCGCATTTGTTGCCGATAAAAGACTTAACGTTAATTGTGGAGAATGGACGGGAGAAATTAGGTTATATTCGTTTGTTAGACGCACGTAGGTTAAAATTTTATTACAGCGTAATTACAGTAAGCGTTGAAAGTTACAGGATTATGATTACAATTCCCTTTGATTCTTCCGATGCCTGGCAATCATACAGGATATCACCATTTCCGACTTTCATGACAAATAACTCAAACCCAGTAATATCCAGTTTGACAGGACACGTATTGATTTCCCCTGATAAGGAAACATATACGGTCATTAAAGACTTAAATAAATTAACTCATTGTTCAGACGCAATGAATAAAGAAATATGTACAGCTGACTCCTTTGAATTCCATAAAAACTCAATGGATTCATGCGAGTTAGGTATAGTGCTAAACGGTGCTCTCTCCCATACACATGAAAATTGTCTGAAAAAACTTTATCCCTTTGACGATAATAAGTTCAATTGCAGACTGAACAACGGCTCGTGGATACGATACGACAAGGCTGGCTTCAATGTATCATGCCCGGACGGATCCACGTCCTATTCCCAAATCTTCGTTGCAGCAGATGGTTGCATCGGTACGTCCACGAATTACACGGTCCGAGGAATTAATACTATCATCAGAGAACGGGCCTACTTCGCGAACTTCACGTGGTCTACCACAATCCCATCTTTACCTCTCCCATACAACCCACGAGTGGCTAAGCGGTTGATGAAATTAACCAAGGTGGACCACCCGTCACCGATTTATGCAGATCTTCGTTTCTACGTGTTACTAGCAGCAATCAGCGTTATGGTGGTGGTATTTATCGCCGTTAACATCTTTGTTTGGCGTAGGTTAAGGAAAAGTAAGATGGAGCTCAAACAGAACGTTTTGCCATGTCCAGACAAAACTTATTTATTTCAATTTAGAGCCGTTTGAAATTGGCCCCCTCATTCGCTCAAAGCAGTAAAATTGTCTTGGAAAAGTGTTGTGCACGAAAAGCGATCAGTACGCTAGTAATATGTATTGGAAGAGACTATAGAACATTTCGCTACCTCATTGCAAGAGGGTCGTAGCTCAAAATTTGCTAGTTTTGAGTTATATGGTGTACAAGATTGCCGAATTGATTCTGCATCTTTTGGTAAAAGAGTCGTAAATCTAGGTGAACTAGCGGCCGAGAGATGGCACTAAGAAGATTGTGAAACATGATCAAATTCATAGGACTTAGCAACTTTCAAATGCGTCTCCTGAAAAATCAGGAATTTGGAGTTACGACCCTCTTGCAATGAGGTAGCCATTTGCATTTTAAAAACATTTTAAAAACATTTTAGAAAACTTTTAAAAAATAATCATTTTTTGGGCACCTAGTAAAATATATAAGCCCTAAATGTTGAAATAAAGAATCTATGGGCATCTAATAAAATAAATAAGCCCTATATATGAATATATATATATATATATATATATATATATATATATATATATATATATATATATATATATATATATACATATATATATATATATATATATATATATATATATATATATATATATATATATATATATATATATATACGAAACCGTGGTGCGTGCACGTACCAGGAATTTATGTTTGTGCACTAAAATTATGTCTTTACCAAGGTAACAAATATTCTTTATTATTTACCGTATTATAATAATCTATATTTTTGACAAAGGTGACGACTATTCTTTAACAAGATATCGAATCATATGTACATCTGTGTGTTTTTTTTTTTGGTACCATATAATCATTTGCTAGCAATGTACCATATATATGATCTGTATTTTCCATGCATTTTTCTTTGTTTTTGACAATATCTGTTAGGTATGTATTTTTTTTTTAATGTACCTATTTTAACATTCATCCTTAATCATTTGTTTATGGCTAAAGTTGAAATAAAAAAAATATATATATATCCAGTCACATTCCTAGTAAACATATTTTTAACGTATTGTTAGATATTCAATAAATTGAAGGTAGCTGTCCGAGCTAATGTAATGTTTATATAAATTACATAATTAAATCCATGACCCAAGAGGTCAATGGAGAAGACAGGAGGAGTGTGAGAAATGCCATAGTCAGTCATAACCATGATGCGAAGGGCAAACCTTAGCAATGTAACATTTTTATGAAGAGTAAACACAAATACAAACCGCGAGAAAGAGTTGTGTCTCACCGGATCCAGGTGTCTTCCTGTATTAATGTTGTGTTTACACTTTCCATTAAGTGCTGAGATAACTAAGTAGACGATATCATCAGCATTGATATTTTAGTTAGTTCTATTCATTTGCTCATACGGAATGGTCATCCGACCAAACCATCTATACTCCTGTGATGGAGATGTTAATAAACTGTTTTAAAGTTAACTTACTTAGACTTAGACTTATCCTTAGCAGACAATCCCAGCAGTTCCTTCATCTCCTTTCTTGTAAAGCCATTCACTTGTTCTTCGTCTCCAAACAGTCCTTCCATGCAGATATCTATTGTCTCAGTCAAAGGAATATTAGTGAATAAGGTTCATAAAAATAATTGTCATTTAAGACCTATTTTGTCTGCTTGTGGGACGCACAATTATAATATAGCTAAATTTTTTGTTCCGGTAATAGCTCCAATAACAGTGAATGAATATACAGTGAAGGATTCTTTTTAATTTGCTAAAGAAATTTCTAACTTAAACTTGGGAAAATGTACAATGGCAAGTTTTGACGTGGAGTCTTTTCACTAATATTCCTTTGACTGAGACAATAGATATCTGCGTGGAAGGGCTGTTTGGAGACGAAGAACAAGTGAATGGCTTTACAAGAAAGGAGATGAAGGAACTGCTGGGATTGTCTGCTAAGGATTGTTTGTTTTTATTTGATAAAAAGTTTTATGTACAGGTTGATGGTTGTGCTATGGGTAGCCCTATGGGACCTAGTCTCGCAAATGCCTTTCTTGCCTATTATGAAAACATCTGGTTAAATGAATGCCCTACTGATTTTAAACCTCTTTTTTATAGACGGTATGTCGACGACACGTTTTTATTATTTCGTAGCCCAAGTCATGTCCAATTGTTTTTAAACTACTTGAATTCCAAACACCAAAATATAAATTTTACTAGTGAAGTGGAAATGGATGATAACATATCTTTCCTTGACATCAACATTCATAAATTTGGTACTGGGTTTAACACATCTGTCTACAGGAAGCCAACGTTCACAGGCTTATGCACTAAATTTTCCTCTTTTATTCCTATACAATATAAGAGAAATCTTATCTATACTCTCACCTATAGAGCGTATAACCTTTGCTCTAATTACCTCAATATTCATAAGGAACTCACTTATATTAAAAACTACTTTATAACAATGGATTCCCGTATAATTTTACTGATACTTATATAGGGAAAACACTAAGCAAACTCACGCTACCACCCTGTGAAAGGAAACTAATTGCTCCTCGGTAAAAATATCTTCTTTTCTATTCCATATCTGGGGTCCCACAGTTTTAAAATACGAAATCATTGCAGTAGAATTGTGCGTGAATTTTATCCTCAGGTATCATTGAAGATTGTGTTTTCCCCCTCAAATGCTATGAGCAAATTTTTTCAAATTTAAAGACCGGGTCTCAGATGATCTTTGTTCGGGTGTCATATACAAATATAAGTGTGATCGCTGTAATGCATCGTATATCGGAAAAAGTGAAAGACATTACCGTGCAAGATTGTCTGAGCACTTCGGTCGTTCACCTAGAACGGGTAATTATATGGCAAAACCACCCCATTCAGCCATCAGAGACCATTCCGTAAGTGAGGACCACCCAATGTCCAAGGGGAATTTTTCCATTTCGCAGATTAACCTCGACTTAGTAATAATGGAAGCAATATTCCAACACAAACTGAAACCAAACCTGGGCCGGGCAACGTATGAATTAAATTGTGTTTAATTTTATTTCATGTGAGTTTATAGCGCTGGGGCTTTGATCTTTTATTTTGTATTTAGATTGATTTTATAGTTTTATGTTAATTTCTTATTTTATTTCATAAAGTTTTTGTATGTTCATTTTAAATTTTCTGTTTTAAATATTCATCATACTATGTTTTAATTCATACAATGTATCCTATTTTAGGCTCTGATGATGGAAATAGATTTTCCGAAAGCTAAGCAATAAAGATGTATATCATAACCCTGGTACTATTATTCATATATATATATATATATATATATATATATATATATATATATACATATATATATATATATATATATATATATATATATGTATATATATATATATATATATATATATATATATGTATATATATATATAAATGTATATTTGGATATATATATATATATATATAAATATATATATATATATATATATATATATATATATATATATACAGGTCATATAATTGGTTTACTTGTCTCTTTTTAATGAATGATGGAATGACTTCTTTATCCCAAACTGCGTTCTCTCATGGTTCTTTTGTAATATTTATAAACTACCGATCAGATGCAAATGACCTGTACATCATATAATTGTTTTGTTTTTCTACATTGAGTTGTTAAAGGGATTATAAGATTTACCTTTATGGTGTTGATGGTATCAGTATATTGACCCCAAGGTTATTTCCGATAACGCTTTAATAAATTATTTTAGTGATCTGACCCAGTGAAGATGTGGCACATGTATGCCATATCTCCTATAGTAGAACCGTTTTACGAGCGAACTTCAAGCTCATTTGCGGCGGTGCCGATTCTCCTTAAGCCCGATTCCTTCGCTTCACTAAGAGAAGGGAAGGAAAATGAAAAACTTGAATATATGGCATACACGATGCCACATCTTCACTAGGTCAGTTCACTAAGACCTTTGGTCAAATCCTATCAAATGCTTGAAGATTAGCTTCGGCATTGTTTGTCTCGCACAAGAGCCTTCCGTAAACACCTCGGAGAGTTCCCCGCGTCGTATTCTTCGCCCAGAAGAAAGAAAAATGCTATACAATGTGTATCAGTTTTTTTTAGTATTTGAAAAGGATAATGTAATTGACCAAGCAATCAAAGGTATCACAGATGCAACCAATATATCAAAAAAGGGTTTTTTTTCAGATTTGCAAGGAAAATAGGGCCAAGGCTATTAAGCATACTGATAACATTATGAGGGAAGACATAAAAAATGACGTCTGTATTAACGAATTCATTGAATCTTTTGTGATAGAACTAACTTCATCTGACGAAGAGTCACCATAACCACGTTTGATAACTGAACCTTTGTTACACAAATTTTTTGTCCATTAATTAAATAAATTCTAAATCAATACAATCACCAATGTCAATATACTTTATTAAACTAAGTTAATTGAATCCTTTGTAAAGAATCCTGTCTTGATATTCAATAATAATTGAGAAATTAATTTATTTGATATCAAAATTAAGATTATTTCTGTTAGTGTGATAATCTTTTTTTATAACAATTTTGCTGTTATGTCTAAGAGTTTCAACTTTGTTGTCGCCAAGTGATTGAAAACAAAAATAGTGAAGGAAACAACTTAAAGAGAGTATCAAATTAAAGGATTATATTCTTAGACCATTCAAATCCGGGTGAATGACTTATTAGCTGACCCTTTTTTCCTTTTCTTGGCTCGCACATAGATTAAAACAGTCAAGCCAGGTGTGGTTTAAAAATGACCCTAGAGTTTGGGATAAAGAAGTTATTCCATTGTTCATTAGAAAAAGACAAGTAAATCAAGTATGTATATATATATATATATATATATATATATATGTGTGTGTGTGTGTGTGTGTGTGTGTGTGTGCGTATGTGTGTATGTGTGTGTATATATATATATACACACACACACATATATATATATATATATATATATATATATGCGTGTGTGTGTGTGTGTATGTGTGTGTATATATATACACACACACACACACACATATATATATATATATATATATATATATATATATATATATATATATATATATATATATATGTGTGTGTGTGTATATGTGTGTGTGTGTTTGTTGTGTGTGTGTGTGTGTGTAGAAATCACGAAAGCTGACATGTAATGAATATAAAATGCATTATAGCTACGAAAGGAATAATGAAAAGACTTGATTGGAGTTAGTACTTTCATCCACTCAGGACATCATCAAATTCAACACTGTGTGTGTGTGTGTTTTATAGTTTTATAGTTGTCCTGGTGTTGAGTTGTCCCGGTGTTGAGTTGTCCCGGTGTCGAGTTGTCCTGGTGTTGAGTCGGCGGTGTTGAGTTGTCCCTATAGGGTGCAGGACAACTCAACAATGCCAACTCAGCACCGCCGACTCAACACCGACGATTCAACGCCAGTCCCTTTCCGATATATATCCACATATATATTGTGTATATATGTATATATATGCATATATATATGTATATATATATATATATACATATATATACATATTTATATATATACATATTTATATATATATATATAATATATAAATATATATATATATATATATATATATATATATATATATATATATGTATATAAATATATATATATATATATATGTATATATATATATATATATATATATATATATATATATATATGCATATATAATATATATATATATATATATATATATATATATATATATATATGTATATATATATATATATATATATATATATATATACATATATATATATATATATATATATATATATATTTATATATATAAATATATATATATATATATATATATATATATATGTATATATATATATTTATATATATATGTATATATTATGAATCTGGTCTAGTGTAAAGTAAATATTTTATTCATGTATTTCATTTGTGTATATAAGAGTTGTATAAGGCGAGCTCCTCTCACGTAGGTATAAGTAATTGCATGTAAATTATGTAAAACTTTTGTCGTTCATTTCATTGTATTTTGCTTTCGAGTCGATATATAAATTTACGTTATTGTTAAGAATTAACTTTTTATTTCATGTCCTTTGCTATGAAGTCTTACGTAATCTCGATTAAGTGTGCTATACAAACCATATGAGATATGGTATTGCATCATGTATGTGAGAGATTATACAGGTGATATATTTGTCACGTGTTTAGAAGGTTCTCGAAAAACCCAGTTAGTTTTTATCTTTTTTTTTTTTTATTTCGAGGAAGAAAGTTAGAGAGTTTTCTCGCTGGTGCGTTAGTAGGCCTCTTGATACATGATCGTTTGCAACTTCAGCATCGCTAAAGCCATCATCCAAGCTTCTAGACCCCTGACCTAGAAGAATTTAGAATAATTAACCCAATAGATATGCACCCCTAGGTATGCATTGCAGCAGAAAAGAACCAGCCTGTACTGTGAAAGAGTCAACATCCTCTTTCTCAAGTACCTCAAGTGCATGTCCCCTCCAAAGTGAACAAGTCTTTACCCAAAATGTATCGTGTGTAGTGTGTTCAATCGTTAGAGAAACTTTAAAGTCGATTCCAAATTTATTTAGTTTTTGTAAGTGCCGACACTATGTAAATTTATGTAACTGGCCCTATGAGATATATGCGAAAACATTAAGTGTAATTATTTTGGCTTCACTGTTTGTAAGTTTATTAGATAAATTATGTAATTTTTATAAGAGTTTAATCATATGAGTGTTAAAGATTAACTATTTTCATTGATTAACAAGATTAAATATTTGTGTAAAATTTTATTTCCAGTGAA
>NC_090729.1:142697510-142702510 GCF_036898095.1 Palaemon carinicauda
TGATCATGGTGATACACAAACTCTTTCACCACGTTAAAGTATCCCATTTTGAAAGAGAGAGAGAGAGAGAGAGAGAGAGAGAGAGAGAGAGAGAGAGAGAGAGAGAGAGAGAGAGAGAGAGAGTAAAATAATAGATTGAAGTGAAAACTTATTTCTCCAACAGATGATATCCGTGCCGCCCCTTGGCATGCGAGTTATCAGCTACGGCCTTCAGGGCATCGATGGTCTTCTGATAGTCACGCTTTGGAATTAATCTTTTTTTATTTCCTTTAGAATAATCCGTGAGGTTTTGTGTAAACCTTTCCTCGATAGACATCTTGACTTTGCTGGAGGAAGAGGAAGAATGAAGCAACGAGCAGTGGTTCAGACACTTTTGAAAACTGAACCATTCGCTCATGTCTCAGTCGTTTAAACACAAACACTCACTAACGAAAATGAAAGGTCGTTAAGTTAAACTATGCTGTGTGTAATTGTACTGTGTTTAATTTAAATGTTCATAGATGAGGGTTACGCGAATTCGCTGAATGCTCAAAAGTAAGAACACGTAAAATGACAGGTCTAATTTCAGGGATTTCGCGTAATCATTGGAAATTTCATTGATTACGTGAAATCCCTGAGTGAAACGGGAAATACGTGTATTCACTGAAATGTTCAGGGATTACGTGTAATCCCTAGGTACGTGTTCTTACTGTAATATATACATACGTGTCATTATGCACTAAACAGCTTCCTCTCCTATAGGGTGGCTCTAGAGAAAAACCAAAGTAAAAAACGAACCAGAGTTGTAGTTACTTTCCTGTTTTAGTTGTTGCATTATGGGTGATTGTCCTATGTAGGAAGCTGCAGTAATAGTTGTTTCATGCAACTACCCAAAATATTCATCAGCAAGGATTCAAAGCCCTAAACACACACTACATTATCTACTCATACGTCTGCATATCAATTACACTCTTGCATCCTGGAGTATACTTGTGTATGAGCTGTGGCTCAAATAGCTCATGCTTCAACTGAAATGTGATACAATTTGACCAGAAAATGGAACTAGAAAACATTTCTGGTACAACAAAAGATTACAAATAGTGGCTACCCTTAAATCGGTACTCTTTGGTGTATCATTACCAGTTCCTCCTTTATTCCATTTAGATGGCTGTCTTGTCACTGGCTGGCCCTTTTGTCTGATATGTTTGACAATAAACATAGTAATGAGAAACTTGATCTTCCTCACTTCGGTTTTCCTGAGACTAAACTAACTAGTTTAATTTTTCAGTCCTGTGAAATTAAAACATTCATGCTGGAGCTTGATACTTATGGAGGCGTAGACCCAAGTGTATATTTCCTTGGTTTTTGAAAATTACCGCTGATTTCTTAATTCCTAAATGAAATTGTCTGCCATTTTTTGCAAGTTAGCAAGAAGGGGTTAATTTTGCACCTGTTGAATAATTGCTAATGTTACTTCATTAGGTAAATGTGTTTATGGCAGCTCTAGCTCTGTTGATTATCACCCAGTTTCGTTAACTCCCAAATAACATGAAGTTTTTTAACGTCTTTTTACAAAACATCTAAGAAGGTATGCTGAAGGTAATCATCATTTCCACAATTTGCAGTTTGGCTTTGATAAAGCCCTTCGAGTATGTAATGCAGAAATCCCTTGATTGTGGTCAGGAATTCTGTATGATTGGCCTTGATTTTAGTACTGCCATTGATCGTGTTAATCCTGAGCCCCCTGTTTTTAATTACAGTCAAACTGATGGGATTAGGTTGGTCTTTTCATAGCATCATTATTGAATTTTCAGTAATAGATTGCAAAAGTGTTGTTGATGGGTACCATAGTGAGTATAGGAATGTGGTATCTGGAGTTCCTCAAAATGAAGTTCGTGGACTATCACTTTTCATTCTATAAATGCATGATATGGGGTTTGGCCAAGAAAATAAGCTTACTGCACATGCAGATGATACTATTTTTTTTTTTGCATCAATTTCATTTCTTATGGTAGGTGAATGCCTTGATAAAGGTCTTGCTAAAATTAGGGCATGAGACTTGAAGTTGAACCCTAACAAAACTCAAAGAACGATTGTAAGTACTTTGATAATGTTTCTTTAACTCTATCTGACACTTTTAAAATTTTAGGTGTGATCTTGATTGCTTATTTACTTTTGAGAAACACATTTGGTCTGGTTCTTGTTCAATTGTACAAAATATTAGCATATTGAGAAAGTGTTTTAAGATTTTCAGTAATCAATGTTTCCTGAAGTAATGTTTTAATTCTTTCATTTTACATCTTTTTGATTATTTTTCTCATGTCTGGTTTTCAGCTGCTAAATCTCATCTTAATCTTTTGAACAAAAACTTGCAGTTTATTAAATTTCTTATTCTTGATCTGGATATTATTCTCTGACACTGTCATTCATTAGTTCTCTATGCAAGTTGCATAAGCTTTTTCATAATTTTTAAAATTGTTTTCATTCAGATCTTTCCAGACTTCATCATCCTTTACGTAGTATACAGTTAATTCTAATCGTCTTGGCCTCTTCATCATAAGGCTCGATACCAATTAGCATTTTAGAATTTTTATTCCAGCTGTTATCAGATTGGGAAATGATCTTCCTAATGTGGTGGTTGAATCGGTGGCCACTTTCTTCTTGGTAAGGGTAGAAGAGACTAGCTATGGTAAGCAGCTTTTCTAGGAGGACACTCCAAAATCCAACCATTGTTCTCTAGTCTTGGGTAGTGCCATAGCCTCTGTACCATGGTCTGCCACTGTCTGGGTTAGAGTTTTCTTGCTTGAGGGTTCACTCGGGCACACTATTCTGTCTTATTTCTCATTCACGTGTTTTGTTAATGTTTTAATAGTTTATATCGAAATTATTTATTTTAATGTTGCTTTTTTTTTTAAATATTTTTTTCCCTGTTTCCTTTCCTCACAGGGCTATTTTCACTGTTGGGGTCCCCAGGTTTATAGCATCCTGCTTTTCCAACTAGGTTTGTAGCTTAGCACGTATTAATAATAATAATAATAATAATAATAATAATAATAATAATAACTAGACTGCGACTGGCTAAAGCCAGTGGCGGAGGATTCCCCAGCAAAATAGGTGTGGAAATGCTGTTGTCAATCAGTAAAAGATATTGTGTAATGGTTTATTGGCCTAATGATCCCTTGACTAAATTTTGAGTTATGTTAACAAACTATTTTAAAGCAATTTATGTGTATAATAGCAGATATATGGAGGTAAAATATAGGCAAAAATGACAAGTATAGAGAAATTGACCTTTGAACTTGAAGACAATGGGCACTTACAAGGTCGTGTGAAGGTCACAGGTTAAATATGACCCCATATTCTGAAGAAGCATGTGCGAATGGGGGTGGGGGGCTGACAATAAAACATCACTTTTACCCCACGTCAAATTTTTTCCATGAAATAGCCATATGATCTTGAAAATGAGGGTCAAGGTCAAATTTGACATTTGATTTAGATGTTTTATGCATATGTTTGGGGTAGTTTACCATAGCATGCTATGACCAAAAACCAGTATTTTATGGAGAAATTGCCAAAGTCACGATTTCTGCAATATCAAAAATAGTAAGAAATCTATATTAAGAAAAGTAAGCAGTCGCTACAAATGTTAAGCTAACCTTAGATAAATATATAGGGCATCATATGTCACTAAGATCAGGGCTCTGGGCCTTCCGGTTTTTGAGATCTCGGGAAAAAAAACTGTTTTGACCCGGTTTGGCCATTAGCGACCTTGACCTTGACCCACTTGCATTAAAGTAGGGCAATATCTGGGGATTTACTTCTGTATCATTGTCCATAAGGCCCTTAGCCATACAGCTTATACTTTAGGCCTAATGTCAATTTCAAATTTTACAAATTTTGCCTTTAAAGGCCCCTGTGACCTTGAAAAGTAGGTCAAGGTCACTTAAATAGGTCTATGGTATATTCTTACCATAGGCTATTATGATAATAATTTCAGATTTCTTGCGAAAAAAAAAACGCGCCGAAAGAAGGATAATAATAATAATAATAATAATAATAATAATAATAATAATAATTATTATTATAGTAATAATAATACCAAAAACAATAGTCTTCTCCTAAAAGGGAATCCTAATAATAATGATAATAACTCCAGAAATTCAAATTGACAGCAAATGTTTAATGTTAGACAGATTGGCATAAGTCTCTCTTCATTTGTTTATATATGACAGATCTATATTAACGTTGTTAATGATCTTACAATGATTTGTATTCATCACTTATATATATTTTATTTTATTTCTTACTCTATTTCCTGTGCTACTTCCCCCTTTTGTTCCCTACGGCTTGTAGCATTCTGCTTTCCCAACTATGGTCGAGCTCAGCTTGTAAAATAATAACAATAAAGCTTTGCTTTACAATGCCTTTTACACAACAAATATTCGTTGCCTTTTCTGATCACTCACTCCCTAAAGATATTAATCAGCTATTTAGTTAACACAGTATTACCTCAGTCTAACTAGTACATGAAATAAGGTACTCCACGATATACATATTCCTATATATACCTACCTCAGAAACTTTTAATCTCTCTCAGAAATGTGTTGGTGAAAATCCCCCCCCCTAAAAAAAGGGATATCTGACTGATTGCAATAATTAAATTGACATCACACTTAAGTCAGTTGTCATGAAAATTTATAGTATGCTCATTCTAAAGAGACTAGAGAGAAACATTGAAAAGAGCTGTCCCTAGAGTACGCTGATGACGTTCTCCTTATTAGCAGAACACCACATGACCTGCAAAGCTTGCTTGCCAGAAAGCATGAAATATCACATGAGGTTGGGCTTAAGATATATAAAAAGACAGAGATGATGAAAACGGAGTATGCAATGGAGGATGAAATATCATCATATTGAATAGAAGCCAGGTCTCTTTTTATGGAACATGTTGAAGAACATAGGGAATCGACTTTCATATATACCAATGGCTCCAAATGTGATTCTGGCATTGGATTTTGGGT
>NC_090729.1:142705010-142712510 GCF_036898095.1 Palaemon carinicauda
TTATGTGCATAATATATATATATATATATATATATATATATATATATATATATATATATATATATATATATATATAAATTCATTCTTTTTTGGGCGTCGATGTTTCACTATCCATTATAGCCACTGGCGTGGATGTTTTTACATGTTGCTGCCTGCTTCGATGAATGGGAGGAGGTTTCACGGTTGGGAGATATTTGCATTTAAAACTATATGTGAGAGTATTGGATGAACTCAGCCATCCCGACCCCCCAGATACTAAAGCCTTAACGAGGATGGGGTGCTTAGGGATTAGCAACTGGGCTCTAATGAATAGTAGGAACTGCTTTCCCACAGGACCTCGGTGCCCTATTGTTGATCCAACTAAATCAATCAGCATTTTCTCTTTTCCTTTTGGTTATTTCTTTTATTCTCCCATCTCTTCCTTTTGGGATTGAGCTTGTTTACGACTGTGGCTTGTTTGATTATACTTTTGCTGCTTCTTTGGATTTGGCACAGTGTGGGATGGACGGCACTCCATCTCAGCCTGTGCAAATGTAGACGCCATCACCCTCTGGCAGACCCCATTGGGTGAAGACCAAGTTTGTTAAGAGTCGGGCTCTAGTGATCCGGTTTTAAGTCACCCATAATTGCGGGTAATGGGTGACGCCAGTCATTGGATTGCCAGTGGGAGGGGCTAACTATCCCCACTGACCAATGTACGCCCACCTAAAGAGGGGCAGCCCTTTCTAAAAGAGGACTGGTCCCCATTGAAGCCTCCTCTCTTGTTGGGCCACATAGGATAGGAGGACTGACATTCTCCGATAAGAGGTGGATAACCTGGCTTGCTTTTTCCATAAAAACCAACCCCTCTGTTGACGATCTGGAAAACATAAACATGGACCTCGGTACAGACAGCTCCAACTCGGGTTATAGTATTGTAACATTAGAACCCTATTCACGGTATGTAAAGAATGATTATAATAAAAACTAAAGAAGAAGAGAGAGTGAGTGAGAAATGATGGCAGTACAGAAAAATATAGAAAAGTAGAGGTATTACCTGGTCACTATGAAGAACTGAATTATGAATTTTTCTTTTTTTTTCTTATTTTGAAATTGGAAGAAATGAGCATGTAAATGTTTTAAAGTTTACAGGGAAATAGTTACTATATGTGAAGGACAGCCAAAAATTCTTTCACAGGGAAATAGAAGTCTCTTGATTGAGACACTATCCCCATTACTAGGTGAAAGATTAAAAACACTTAAAGCATTGGATGGTCATAGTGTCAAATGCATTTAGTACCCCACTTTCAACCAGAGTTGGGGTTTGATATATGCTCCAGAATTGCTGGACATAGAGGAAAAAGAAATTGAGGATGAACTGAAAAGTCAAGAAGTAGTAAAAGTAATCAGAATGAAAAAGAGAGTTGAGAAAAACATATTCCTCTTGCTATTCTGATTGTACCATTTGATCAATACAGATCACCAAATGTTATTAAAGCTGGTTGGCTATCTTTGCAGGTGAAACCATACATCCCTTCACCACTGCGATGTTATTATTGTCAAATGTGTGGCCATTTAAGCCAGAAATGCAAGGGAACACTAAATAATAAGCCAGCTGTTAGTGCCAACTGTGGAAAAAATAGTCATAGACCATGCACAGAAAATCCAAATTGCATACATTGTGGGAAAACACACCCAGCTACATCTAAAAGCTGTAACCCTCAGATGCTGAAGCCTTGACGAGGATAGGGGATTAGGGCTTAGCAGCGGAGCTTTAGTGAACGGTGAAAACTGATTTCCCACAGGACCTTGGTGCCCAATTGTTGATCCAACTAAATTAGTGAGCACTTTCTCTTCTTTCTTTTGATTACTTTTTTACACTCCCATCTCTTCCTCCTGGGCATGAACTTGTAGACGACTTTGGCTTGTATGACTTTGGTTTTGACTGCTTTATTGGGTTTGGCATAGGGTGGGATGGAGGGCATACCATCTCAATCTGTACAAATTTAGATGCCATCACTCTGGCAGACCCCATTGGGTGCAGACTTAGTCTGTTGAGAGTCGGGCTCTAGTGATCCAGTTTTATGTTGCCCATATTTGTGGGTATTGGGTGACACCAGACATTGGAGTCGTCGGTGGTAAGGGTTAACTACCCTCCTGACCAGAGTACACCCACCTAAAGAGAGGAAGCCTTTCTCTAATAGAGGACTGGTATTGATGATGCTATAGACCTACTGAATGGAACTCTCCATACAGCAGGAGTCAATTCGATTACTAAAACATCAGGACGACCAGTCCCGTTGTGGTCTTCCGAATTAACTGTCTTGCATAGAGCCACCAGAAAGTCTCTTGACTAGAATGTGTAGACGCCGTACTGAGGAAAATTTGATAACATACAAAAAGTGTAGAGATCAGTTCCGTGGTTTCATGAAAGAAGCCCGGCGCCACTCTTGGGTGTCTTTTGATTCCTCAGTCAACAGTAGAACACTACCATCTCCTGAATGGAGGAAAATAAAAAAAGATTGCCGGGAAATTTACCCCAAACCTACCACTAGTGTTGAAGGTGAACAGTCTGTATGTGACTGAAGCAAATGATGTTAGTAATGCCCTGATCAAATGTATCATGTAAGTGTGAAGGAGTTCCTGGTCACCAGTATAGGAGCACCAAAGAAAAGAAAATTTTGAATTTTGCAACAGGAAGTGAAGAGTCATATAATACTCCTTTTACTGAAAAAGAATTTGATTAGCCACTTGCTGATTGTAACGATACAGCCCCTGGACCCGATGGAATTCCATATGCAATGATTAAACATGTACATTTTAATACAAAGTTATTTATTTTAAACATTATTAATAAAATATGGCATGATCTTAGTTATCCAAGTGTTTGGGAACTAGCTATTATTCTAGTCTTTTTAAAACCGGGTAAGGATAAGTTTTTAGCAGCAAACTATCGACCAATTGCATTGACATCTTGCTTATGTAAGATCATGGATAAGATGGTCAATGCAATACTGATCTGGTACCTGGAAAAGAAGGGTATTTTATCACCTGTCCAGTATGGATTCAGTAAAAATGCACTCAAGGACTGATGTGTTGACACAACTCGAGTTCTCTACTTTTGAAGCCTTTGCTTCCAAACAGTACCATGTGATAGTCTTTTTTGACCTTGGAAAGGCATATGATACTACATGGAGATATGGTATGCTTAAAACCAGTCATTAATTTGGATTAAGAGGAGAGCTACCACTGTTTATCTAATAATTTCTTTCACATAGAGTGCATCAAGTGAGAGTAGGGGAAACTCTGCCAGAGAGTAAATGTCAGGAAGAGGGAGTTCCACAGGGTAGTGAGCTGAGTGTAACCCTGTTTGCACTAGCAATTAATGAGATATCCTCCGTCATTCCCCGGGATGTTCTTTCAACACTATTTGTGGATGATCTCTCCATATCATTTGCTGGAGCTCGAATGGCAATGGTCGAGAGGAAACTAAAACTCGCAATTGACAAAATCATTCAGTGGTCTGATATGAATGGGTTTAAGTTTTCAACAAGCAAAACTACTATTGTACATTTCTGTCATATCTGGAGAGTATATCCAGACCCAGATATACATGAAAAGTCAATGGATCCCATGTGTAAGGGAAGCTAATTTTTAGGATTGATTTTAGATTGTAGATTGACATGGGTTCCACTCTTAAAGGCATTAAAAGCTAAATGTCTTGAGGCTCTGAATCTTTTAAAAGTATTGGCCCATACATCATGGGGGCACACCATAAAACTATTCTAAAATTATAAAAGTACTTAATTTTTTCCTAAATTAGATATGGGTGTGTAATATACTCTTTCACTGTCTTGGGTTAGAGTTCTTGAGGGTACACTCGGGCACACTATTCTATCTTATTTCTCTTCCTCTTATTTTGTTAAAATTTTTATAGTTTATATAGGAAATGTTTATTTTAATGTTACTGTTCCCTTTCCTCACTGGGCTAATTTTCCTGTTGGAGCCCGTGGGCTTATAGCATCCTGCTTTTCCAGCTAGGGTTGTTGCTAGCAAGTAATAATAATAATAATAATAATAATAATGATAATAATAATAATCAGCTAACCCAAGCCAATTAAAGATATTGTACATTGTGGTGGTATTAAATTATCCACTGGAGCATTTAGAACTTCACCTATTCAAAGTCTCTTTGTTGATGCTGGAGAATTACCTTTAGACCTTTACCGAATGTCTTCTATCGTTTGGTATTTGTTTAGGTAGCAAAGAATCCTTAATTCTTTAGCCATTCTGACTTTAAGCCTTGTAAGGCATTATATTTTTTTTTTCATATTTTTGAGGCATTACGGCATTTTCCAAGAGAATGAGACCAACCTGACCTCTCTATGACAAAAATTAAGGCTTTTAAAGCAATTTAAAAAAATATATACTGCAAAATGTGCTGGGAAGAAAATAACCCCCTTGGGGTTAAGGGTTGGAAATTTCCAAATAGCCTGGGGGTAAAAGGGTTAACTATATATCTATAAGCTTTTGTTTTCAAAAGAACAAATATCGTTTAGATACATGTATAAAAACTGATCTAGTGCCATTTCCCCCCAAATGCATATCATCGGAGCATTTCTTTTCATTTTTACGAGGAAGCCGCGAGCCATTTCTCGAACACTCCTTTTCGTATAGATCCGACAGAGGGATGGTGCTATTCCAAACGACGAAGGACGGGCTTCTTGGTACTAGCAAGTCGCTGGCAATCTTGTTGTAATAATCGAGAAGGAGCATGTCATCGAAGATGTATGAAGAATATTTCTGCAGGGTATGGAAGAGAAAGGGACAATTATACGTTTAGTGACTTTCTAAAAGAACAAAAGCTGAGAAGTCATGAATTAGTTGAATATTTATGAAAATAGAAATGGAAATAATTCACAGTTTGGATGTTTACACTAGAAAGAAACGAATGTGTGATAATATTTTGAAGAGAAAAAAGATAGAAAGAGATACTAAACAAATGTATACTGGATTCCATTGTATTATATTTCTAACCACGTCAAACAAATATCAGTCATAGGCTCTGTAGTTATTGATCCTCTATTAGAGTAGTTTTTAAATTGAGATAATAATAATTTTTGAAGAAAATGTACAAGTGCCTTTAAAAAGAAACATGATGATATTAACTTACAAAACAAACAGTACAGAACAGAAAATACCCAGACACGAACAAGTAAGAAAACAGAGAGGAGAAAAATAACGATTAAAGATGTAAAACTAGACATTAAATGCAATCGCTTTAAGTAAAGAAACCTTCAAAATACCTCCAGATGATCCTGTAACTTGAAAACTACTTGCGCAGACCTTGAGAAGGTTTTTAGTAGAGGAGAAATGACCTTCAGACGATTGTAAAAAGGCCGAGACGCTACCTTGATGCCTTCGACATAAAGAATGTCTTTTACCTCCTTAACGTGATGCAACGTTGATCCTTTAAGGAAATACAAAACCTTTGGTTAATTTCAAAGCTAGAGGACGATATACAATCTGATAATGGAATATTTCAAAACTTTGTAACTACATATTTCATTGTGAATGTATTCCTCAAACATTATTTTATTTTTTGAAATTAGACACTTTTTCCATTTCTTATAACAACTTGATGATATGGCTATGGAGTCGAGCAGTCGTCAGAAACATTATGCATAAGAAAATACATTGCATATCATGCATATTTTCTGCGCTAAGTGTTGATTAAATTGTAAAAAAAGAGGGGGTTTGAGGTCCCCCCCCTCTTAGGGCTGCCTTACTGATAGAACTCGAGTCTTGCTACAGTCAAGGCTATCTTAAACAACAGCAACAACAACATTGAGTGCCCAATTATTTTGTGATGATAGTGGTTCAAATAGTACATGCTGGTAGGGGTAGTCACCAATATGTTTTGTTTGAGCGCTAGCTTCCGGTAGGTCCCTAAATGTTCTCACTTCCTGACATCTTTGTGTATCTCTGAGATCTAATGTTGGCAAAATATTAGTGAATACATAAACTCCGCTAACGAAAGCAGTAACGACCATCAAAGAATATGAAGCTTAATCATTGGTGTAGAGTAAATCGTTTGCGTCTGAAATAAAATACTTTTAAATCATTGACCAAAACTAACAAGGCAGATAATAGAGTAGGTGAACCCTAACGTAAAGAGAAATGTAATGCTAAATAAGCGTGTAAACAAAGAAGAATTTTCCCACCTAAGAGTAAATGGGTAGGTTTAGTGGCACTCCCATTCATCCAAGAGGACAAAAGGTGGGGTAGTCGCTGTAGGCGTTCATCCCAATAGAAGACGACCCTCAAGGGCACATCCAGGCGGTCAAGTTCGAGGTATCTGTTATTTCTCTTCACCCAATATTTTGATTCATGCTGAAACTTTTTCAGTTTATTCTGGAATATAAATGGAAACATAGCCTTTCATATATATATATATATATATATATATATATATATATATATATAAATATATAATATATATATGTATATAAATATATATATATATATATATATATATATATATATATATATAAATATATAATATATATATATGTATATAAATATATAAATATATATATATATATATATATATATATATATATATATATATATATATATATATATATATATGAAATACATAGGTATGTACATGAATAAATTATTTATTCTACACTAGACCAACTTCATAAGAATATTTATATATATATATAATTTATATATATATATATATATATATATATATATATATATATATATATATATATATATGTATATATATATACTTATATATATGTATATATATATATATATATATATATATATATATATATATATATTCTTACGAAGTTGGTCTAGTTCAGAATAAATAATTTATTCATGTACATACCTATGTATTTCATATGTGCATTTAAGAGGATAGCCAGCTCCCAAGGTGAATTCCTTTCATGTAAGTATAAGATTGATGTGTAAATTACGTAAGACTTTTGTCGTAAATTTTTTTGCATTCTTCATTCAAGTCAGTATATGTAAATTTACGTTATTTTTAAGAATTAACTTTTAATTTCACGTATTTGGTTACGAAGTCTTACGTACCCTGTTTAAGAGTGCTATGTGATCCATACAAGATATGAACAAGGGCTTATGTAAATATTTTTTTATATTTTTATGAGGTATTGCGTCATATTTGGGAGAAAATACGCGATATCTTATATATAATACGTTTTTGGAAGGTTCTCGAAAACTCCAGCGTTAGATTTTATCTTTTTTTATTTCCGAGGACAAAGGTGGGGGGAGTCAGCTCAATGAGAGTTGCCGTATAGCGAGGTTGATTCTCCTGTTTGATATGTGATAGTTGGTAACTCTGGTGTCGCTAGGAGCTGGCCCCAAGTAACAAGGATAATCTATTAGAATATTCTAAAAGTAACCAATTCAAATATATGCGCCCCCAAGAATGAATAGCAGCAGAAGAAACCCAGCCTGTCTTGTGAACGAGCCAAAGTG
>NC_090729.1:142720010-142825010 GCF_036898095.1 Palaemon carinicauda
TGCTAAAGTGTTGTTGATGGGTACCATAGTGAGTATAGGAATGTGGTGTCTGGAGTTCCTCAAAATGAAGTTCGTAGCCTATTACTTTTTATTCTATAAAAGCATGATATGGGGTTTGGCTCAGAAAATAAGCTTACTGCACATGCAGATGATACTTTTTTTTGCATCAATTTCATCTCCTAGGGTAGGTGAATCCCTTGATAGAGGTCTAGCTAAAATTAATGCATGAGGATTGAAGTTGAACCGTAACAAATCTCAAAGAACGATTGTAAGTACGTCGAGGACAGTGGCTCCCTAAAACCCAGATCTCTGCATTGATAATGTTTCTTTAATTCTATCTGACACTTTTAAAATTTTTTGGTGTGATTCTTGATTGCTTATTTACTTTTGAGAAATACATTTGGTCTGGTTCTTGTTCAATTGTACAAAATACGAGCATATTGAGAAAGTGTTTTAAGATTTTCAGTAATCAATGTTTCCTGAAGTAATGCTTTAATTCTTTCATTTTACATCTTTTTGATTATTTTTCTCATGTCTGGTTTTCAGCTGCTAAATCTCATCTTAATCTTTTGGACAAAAACTTGCAGTTTATTAAATTTCTTATTCTTAATCTGGATATTATTCTCTGGCACTGTCATTCATTAGATCTTTATGCAAGTTGCATAAGCTTTTTTCATAATTCTGAAAATCCTTTTCATTCAGATCTTTCCAGACTTCATCATCCTTTACGTAGTATACAGTTAATTCTAATCGTCTTGGCCTCTTCATCATAAGGCTCGATACCAATTAGCATTTTAGAATTTTTATTCCAGCTGTTATCAGATTGGGAAATGATCTTCCTAATATGGTGGTTGAATCGGTGTAACTCCAGAAATTCAAATTGACAGCAAATGTTTTATGTTAGACAGATTGGCATAAGTCTCTCTTCATTTGTTTATATATGACGGATCTATATTAACGTTGTTAATGATCTTATTATGATTTGTAGTCATTACTTATATATAGTTTATTTATTTCCTCACTCTATTTCCTGTGCTTCCTTTCCCCTTTTGTTCTCTACCAGCCGTGTGTCACACGATCGTACATAGTAACGACATTTCATTTTTTGTATATATCATGCTTGTATCTTCGCTCTCCCCTTGCAGTGATTGGGACCTGAAATAACATGTCTGTTTTTCTCACCATTAACTGTTAACCGGTGCAGTTGTCGGTTGAACATGAAATTGCCTGTTATGTTTTTTATGCCCTTTTTGCCTGGAGTTTATGTATATATAAACTGATGTTCTGTAATAAAGTTACTCAGTTGCTTTCATCCAGCCTTCTTAGTCACAGCCTGTCTCGGCCCGTCACATTGGTGACCCCGGAAGTCGACTCGCTCCTCCCCCCTTCCACACACCCCCCCCCCGCCCCTCCTTCATGGGTACTATGGCTGACTCTATGGAGGTTGGCGCCGCCCCATTCAAACTTTCATCGTTCACTAGCGGAGAGGCGTTTGCTTGGTTTCAGTCCAGTTCCGCATCAAGGGCGTAACTCGCTCAACCACCAAATCAGATTATGTTCTCACGGCGATACCCGAGGACACCTTCCCGGAAATATCCGACTGGCTTTTTGAATAAGGAGACACCCCAATAGCGTATGATGCCCTCAAAACATACCTTCTGCAGCAGTACTCGCTGTCGCCAGCCGCCATATAGCAAAGCTTTTTCAGCTCTGTCAACAACCATTGGGGGACCAAAGGGCTTCGCTCACCCCTAGGGAAATGACCAGTATCGCTCGCCTGCAACCTGCCGCAGATGGCTCTCCTCGTGAGATGAAAGTACTTCGTGCCCTTTAGATACGCTGTTTACCAGAACCTGTACACGCTGCCATACCCAATGTCGATAGTTTACCAATAAAAGACTTGATGACCAAAGCCGACGCCCTTATGGACAGCCACTTCACGACCTTCAAGACCTCCATCAACGCCTCCACTCCTGACAAAGAGGACGCCTATTCAACGTCAACCGAAGCTGACGTGAATGCCGTAGGACATACACGCCTACCCCGTAATGAGCCGGAGCGGCGACAAAGCCACCCTTCACCCACCACTCGCTCGCACCCCAACCAATGACTTCTACAGCCACTTACTACCGCCCATCGGCCGCAGTTTTGCTACTACCACTACAGATTCGGGGCAGCTGCGAAGAAATGTGCCAGGGATTGTCAGTGGCCAAAAAAACATGTAAGAAGGCCATCGCTCGTGGTGGTAGCCTCCTGTGTTTCTAATCTTTTCTTTTTACATGATGCAGGAACGGGCGTACAATTTTTGGTAGACACGGGTGCTTGTTGTTCTCTTTTGCCAAGGGAACTCTTCAGGACATGACGTAGTCTGTCCGATTGGTAGCTGCCAACGGATCTGCGATACCCACCTATGGTTACGAGAACCTCAAATTATCGTTTGGAAACGGTAAATTTAATTGAAAGTTTCTCGTTGCTGACGTCACATTGCCAATCCTCGGCGCGGATTTCCTCTCTCATTTCCACCTTCTGGTCGATGTCGCCCACCGACGATTGGTCAACGCAGACTCGTACTTGTCGACACCTCTTCAACCCGCACCCTCGAACCTTGCTCTCCACATCAGCGCACCCACGGATGCCTACGCCCACCTCCTCACGTCGTACCCAGAAGTTTTCCGTCCAGAACTTCACCAAACGCCCACGGCTCCTGCCAAGCATGGTATTTATCACCATATCAAGACGACGGGACCCCCAGTCTTTGCAAAATTCAGAAGTCTGGCAACAGAACGATTGGCATCCGCCAAACAGACGTTCACCGAAATTGAGGAAATGGGCCTTTGCCAAAAGGCCTCCAGCCCATGTTCGTCACCCTTACACATCGTTCTGAAGAAGACGGCTCCCTTCGTCCGTGTGGGGATTACAGGCGCCTGAACATGCAAACAGAACCGGATCACTACCCACTCCCAAACATCACTGACGTGACCTCCTACTTGCACAAAACGAAGGTTCTCTCCACACTCGACTTCCTGAAGGGGTATTATCAGGTGCCTATGAACCCAGAAGACATCCCCAAGACCGCCATCACCACTCTGTTTGGTACATACACCTTCAATTACTCCTGTTTTGGCCTTCATAATGCTGGGGCCACTTTTCAACGTCTCATGGATGGCATCTTAGGGGACCTCCCTTTCTGTGTATGTTATGTGGACGACATACTTGTGTTCTCTTCCTCAAAAGAGGAGCACCTCCGTCACCTGTGAATCATGCTCGACCACCTGCAACAAAACGGCCTTGTAGTCCGGTACGACAAGTGTACCTTTGGCGCCAACGAAGTGTCGTTCTTAGGGCACCGCATCACTCCTGAAGGAGTCCATCCCCTCCCTGAGAAGGTAGCAGCCGTTCAGAACTTCACCACGCCCTCGACTGTCAAAGCTCTGCAGGAATTCTTGGGCATGATCAACTATTATCACTGATTTCTGCCAGCCATTGCTTCCACTCTTGCTCCCCTCTATGCCTCCCTCAAGGGCAAGCCAAAAGACCTGAAGTGGGGTCCCCTTCAAGAAGCGGTCTTCTGCAATGCAAAGAAGGTCCCATCAACCACTGCAGCTCTCATTTTTGCTATCCCACATGCCCCTCTACTTCTATCCACCAATGCCAGCGACGTTGCTATTGGTGCAGTACTCGAACAGGTGGTCAACGCTCGCCCCGCCCATTGGCCTTCTTCAGCAGAAAACTGTCCAAGGCAGTATCGGGTTATTCTACCTTTGATCGCGAATTGCTGGCGGTGCACTTGGCTGTCCGTCACTTTCGCCATTTCTTAGAAGGTACACCCTTCGTCATTCGCACAGACCACATGCCTCTGGTGCATGCCTTCACTCGACAGTCTGACGCCTGGTCCGCCCATCAACGCCAACATATCTTCGCATTGGCTGAATACAATTGCACCCTTCAACATGTCTCTGGGAAAACGAATCCCGTTGCCAATGCCCTGTCAAGAAACATGTTGGCCGCCGTTCAATTGGGATTGGATTACAATGCCTTGGCTGAAGCCCAACGACAGGATCCAGAGTATCAAGCATGTAGGACATCCTGCGCATCCCTCCGTTGGGAAGACATCCCCCTCGACGACTCCAACACCACCCTCCTCTGTGACGTCAGTACTGGGAGACCGTGACCTTGGATTCCTGTTCCCATGTGCGGATAGGTGTTTGCTTTCATTCACGGCTTTTCACAGCCCTCGTGCCATTCTACTGCACAGCTGCTGAAGACGAAGTTCATTTGGTACAGCATTTCTAACGATGCTAAGGATTGGGTCCGCGCCTGTACTTCTTGCCAAACTTCCAAAGTACATCGACACGGATTCAGGAGTGGGCACCTTCCCTGAACCTCAGCGTCGTTTCGCCCACATTCACGTCGACGTTGTAGGCCCCCTACCCATATCACAAGGACATCATTACTTGTTTACCGTCATCGACCCCTCCACTCGTTGGCCTGAAGCCATTCCCATGGAAACTGCAACGTCCGCCTCATGTACATCTGCCTTCTCTCAGGATGGATAGCAAGATTTGGTATCCCTGAGCATATTACTTTTGACAGGGGTACCACTTTCACCTCTCAATTGTGGACATCATTAGCGAATCTCCTGGGCATCACCCTACATCAAACAACTGCCTACAACCCCGCTGCCAATGGAATGGATGAACGTTTTCATCGCACCCTCAAAGCAGCTTTGATGTCCCCCTGCAAGGATTCCGACTGGTTTACTCAGCTTCTCTGGGTCCTCCTGGGACCAAGGACCACTCCTAAAGACGCCCTGGATGTCTCGGCAGCTGAAAGGGTGTATGGCGACCTGTTGGTCGTCCCTGCCGAATTTTTTCCTTCTGCAACCTCCTCCGACGATCTCCAGCGCATACGTCACGTCGTGGGAAAATTTACTCCATGCCGTGGGACTTACAAGCTCCCAGTGAAGCATCACATACCAACAGACTTGCACTCTGCAACGCACGTCTTCCTACGCAACGACACTAGCAAGCCACCACTAACGCTCCCTTACATGGGCCCTTTCCTTGTGATCCGACGCAATCTGAAAGCATTCCTACTAAACATTCGTGGCAAAGAAGACTGGGTCTCCATTGATCGTCTAATACCTGCTTATCTCCTGCCAGATGACCCACCTGCAGTTCGCCTCTCTAGATCAGGGGGCCCTATTTAACATCTACAATCTGTCATTTTTAGCGGGGGGGGGGGGGGGGGGGCATGTACCAACCGTGTGTCACACGATCGTACATAGTAACGACATTTCATTTTTTGTGTATATTATGCTTGTATCTTCGCTTTCCCCTCGCACTGATAGGGACCTGAAATAACATGTCTGTTTTTCTCACCGTTAGCTGTTAACTGGTGCGGTTGTCGGTTGAACATGAAATTGCCTGTTATTTTTTTTATGCCCTTTTTGCCTGGAGTTTATGTAAATATAAACGGATGTTCTGTAATAAAGTTACTCAGTTGTTTTCATCCAGCCTTCTTAGTCACAGCCTCTCTCGGCCTGCCACAGTTCCCTACGGCTTGTAGCATTCTGTTTTCCCAACTATGGTAGAGCTCAGCTTTTAAAATAATAACAATAAAGCTTTGCTTTACAATGCCTATTACACAACAAATATTCGTTGCCTTTTCTGGTCACTCAATCCCTAAAGATAATAATCAGCTATGTAGTTATAACACAGTCTTACCTCAGACTAACTAGTACATCAAATAAGGTACTCCACCATATACATATTCCTATATATACCTACCTCAGAAACTTTTAATCACTCTCAGAAATGTGTTGGTGAAAATGCCCCCCCCCAAAAAAAAAGGGAGATCTGACAGATTGCAATAATTAGAGAGACATCACACTTACGTCAGTTGTCATCAAAATTTATAGTATGCTCATTCTAAAGAGACTAGAGAGAAAAATTTATGAAAAGAGCTGACCCTAGAGTACGCTCATGACGTTGTCCTTATTAGCAGAACACGACATGACTTGCAAAGCTTGCTTGCCAGAAAGCATGAAATATCACATGAGGTTGGGCTCAAGATATATAGAAGAAATACAGAGATGATGAGAATGGAATATGCAATGGAAGATGAAATATCATTGGAAGGGGAAAGGATTAATGAGGTGGAATAATCTAAATATTTAGGAACTATGATCTCTAATACAGGAGCTTTAGAATTTGAGTTTGATGAAAGATTGAAAAAAGCAAATTAGACAATGGCTAGGTAAAGTAAAATTTGGAAATCAAATTGCCTAAAATTTCATATAAAAATCAGGCTATATATCAGTTTAGTGAGATCGGTGTTACTGAATGGACATGAGTCGTGGTATAATAATGAAACAATAATCAACAGATTTTATAGATTTGGGAACAAAGCCCTCAGAAGAATATTGGGCATTAAATGGCATGACAGGATTGGAAATGAAACTATAAGAGAGATTACTCGAGTGCCATATGTGGATGAGATCATGGAGAGGGGTAGATGAAGATGGTTTGGGCATGCTCTTCACACTCTTCAAGAGACATTAGTCCACCAAACTTTCAATTGGGCTCCATAAGGCACTAGAAGAGTAGGAAGACCCAGGCTTACATGGTTGAGGACTATGAAACGTGAAGTAGGAGATAATGAATGGAGAAGTATTGATTTAAAAGCTTAAGATAGAGACGACTGGCGAAATCCAACCGAGGCCCTTTGCGTCAATAGGCGTGGGAGATGATGATGAGGATGTACTATACATCGTCAGCACATCACACACTGTTTAAAATAAGAATTTTCTTGTACGCTTATATGTTTTATAAGAAACAATTGATCCCCACATCCTTTCCCTCATCTACACTCGCAATATTTCTCCATAATCAATGTTTCTGTAATCTGACTTCCTTTCTTAATGAAAATTCTGTATAATCAAATAATTATTCATTTCGTTCATTGCTCCACAACCTTATTAATCAAAACAAATTGATAATCAAAATACTTACTGCATATGTCCTATGAACACGTTCCTTTCAGGCAGCATTTCTTTATTTGTATAGTTCATCCTGACATTCTTTTAGTCATTAAGCTCTCTCTACATAAGATTCTTATTCGCTTTGAAATTCTCGCTATTTTCCATCCCTCTATTTTCATTAATTTTCTTTTTCCCTAGAACTATCATCTTATTCATGCTCCTGTAAAACTGCATCTAAAATAATCTCCTATTGTCTCCTCATCCTACCAATTATAGTGTATGTTTTTCTTATAACTTCTTTTGCACTCAAAATACTCCTTTGGTGATTCTGTGATCTCATTCCAAAATTTTATACTTCTCACATACCTGTAATCTATTTGGGGGATTTTTAACCTAAGCCCATTTCTCAATTTTTACTCTATATACAACTTTTCCTTGATTCTCAAGACATCACTTGTCTGAATTATCAATGCAGCTATTTTTCTCTAATTATCCGCTAATTTCCTTTTCATTCTACCAAGTGATGACCAGATATACATCCAGTCATTCGTCTTCATTTCATAAAGCCTACCATTTTCATAATCCGTCTACTTTGTAATAATATAAAATACTTTCCAAGAACACCCCTATTCTCTATTCATGTACATTTGCAGTCAGATCACCTACCCCTAACCGTTATTTCACTCGAATTATTTCCCTTTCTAAAACCACATGCACGCTCTGTTAAAACTTCATCTCTTGTCACATCTAATCTTATTCATAAGATCATCTAAATAACATTGATTCTTTGTAATTTAGCCCTAGAGTGTTTCTGGCACTACAAAATTATTCTTGACTATATATTTATGTTTTACATTGTCTCCTATAGTGCCAAATTCGGAATGGAGCTTTTTTATCCTGAAAAGAAATGAAATATCGTACATTTCACTTTCACACCGCATCCTTGCAACATTCAAGGCCTTTAAACTTGGTATCTTAATTATGTATTATCTCTATGTGTATTTCTGATAGCCATACTACTACTTCATATTACTTATAGCGTTGATAATGCTTCTATTTACCTTATCCAACATCCGATAGGAATTGAGACCTGGTTATTATTGCCTCATCCGAAGAAGGTCGTCTTCCTTTTATGTGCCATATTCCCCCTCCAATGGCCCATACTCCTATTCGTGTGTGTATATATATATATATATATATATATATATATATATATATATATATATATATATATATATATATATATATATATATATATATATATAAGAGAGAGAGAGAGAGAGAGAGAGAGAGAGAGAGAGAGAGAGAGAGAGAGAGAGAGAGAGAGAGAGAGAGAGAGAGAGAGAGAGAGAGAGAGAGAGAGAGAGAGATTTAATAGTAAAGACAAGTAAAAAACACCATTACTTAAAATTGAAACAAGAGTGATTGGCGACCAACTAACCTCAAAAACTACAAAAAAAGTGTAATGAAATTTGAAAAATATAAGTGAAAGAACATGTTTCAGAAAATGTTATCAATCCACATGAAATAGAAGAGATGGAACAGGAAAGATGAATGGCGGTAGCAAAGTGGATTACGTCAACTTGTGACATGATTTGCCGTTAAAACATTTAACGAACATATTACGTCATCGACAAAATTAACAATAGATAAGGATAATAATAAAGTTCAAGGGATGCATAGTGCCTCACTAAATTCACGCCATATATGCATACAAAGAAGAAGAAGTCTCTTTCCTCTGCCATCTTTCTCAGCTCAACCAAATTCTCAGATCCACAGATCCAACTTCCCTTCGTTTGTTATCAGCAACGTTTCTCTCGATCTACCAAGCACTCTCCTGCTCAGTGGGTTCCAGAAGAAGAAGAAGAAGAAGGTGATGAAGTGTGGGACAGAGGTAGATGGAGAAAGCTGACCAGAAACATCGACTCCCACATAGAAGTGGGAAAAGATGCAGACACAGAAGAAGAGGTCTCTTTCCTCTGCCATCTTTCTCAGCTCAAACAAATTCTCAGATGCAACTTCCCTCTGTTTGTTATCAGCCACGTTTCTCTCGATCTACCAAGCACTCTCCTGCTCAGTGGGTTCCAGAAGAAGAAGAAGAAAAAGAAGAAGTTGATGAATTGTGGGACAGAGGTAGATGGAGAAAGCTGACCAGAAACGTCGACCCCACATAGAAGTGGGAAAAGATGCTGACAAAGAGGAAGAAGTCTCTTTCCTCTGCCATCTTTCTCAGCTCAACCAAATTCTCAGATCCAACTTCCCTCCGTTTGTTATCAGCCACGTTTCTCTCGATCTACCACGCCCTCTCCTGCTCAGTGGCTTCCAGAAGAAGAAGAAGAAGAAGGTGATGAAGTGTGGGACAGAGGTAGATGGAAAAAGCTGACCAGAAACATCGACCCCACATAGAAGTGGGAAAAGATGCAGACACAGAAGAAGAGGTCTCTTTCCTCTGCCATCTTTCTCAGCTCAAACAAATTCTCAGATGCAACTTCCCTCCGTTTGTTATCAGCCACGTTTCTCTCGATCTACCAAGCACTCTCCTGCTCAGTGGGTTCCAGAAGAAGAAGAAGAAGAAGAAGAAGTTGATGAATTGTGGGACAGAGGTAGATGAAGAAAGCTGACCAGAAACGTCGACCCCACATAGAAGTGGGAAAAGATGCTGACAAAGAGGAAGAAGTCTCTTTCCTCTGCCATCTTTCTCAGCTCAACCAAATTCTCAGATCCAACTTCCCTCCGTTTGTTATCAGCCACGTTTCTCTCGATCTACCACGCCATCTCCTGCTCAGTGGGTTCCAGAAGAAGAAGAAGAAGAAGGTGATGAAGTGTGGGACAGAGGTAGATGGAGAAAGCTGACCAGAAACATCGACCCCACATAGAAGTGGGAAAAGATGCAGACACAGAAGAAGAGGTCTCTTTCCTCTGCCATCTTTCTCAGCTCAAACAAATTCTCAGATGCAACTTCCCTCCGTTTGTTATCAGCCACGTTTCTCTCGATCTACCAAGCACTCTCCTGCTCAGTGGGTTCCAGAAGAAGAAGAAGAAGAAGAAGAAGAAGTTGATGAATTTTGGGACAGAGGTAGATGGAGAAAGCTGACCAGAAACGTCGACCCCACATAGAAGTGGGAAAAGATGCTGACAAAGAGGAAGAAGTCTCTTTCCTCTTTCATATTTCTCAGCTCAACCAAATTCTCAGATCCAACTTCCCTCCGTTTGTTATCAGCCACGTTTCTCTGGATCTACCACGCCCTCTCCTGCTCAGTGGGTTCCAGAAGAAGAAGAAGAAGAAGGTGATGAAGTGTGGGACAGAGATAGATGGAGAAAGCTGACCAAGAACGTCGACCCCACATAGAAGTGGGATAAGATGCTGACAAAGAGGAAGAAGTCTCTTTCCTCTGCCATCTTTCTCAGCTCAACCAAATTCTCAGATCCAACTTCCCTCCGTTTGTTATCAGCCACGTTTCTCTCGATCTACCATGCCCTCTCCTGCTCAGTGGCTTCCATTTAGGTACACAATAGACGAACTCATTTTCCCTTCTTTAGATATACCCCATCCATTTCCATGATGATAATCTTAACTATATCCTCCATATTGGACACCCCTGCCACCTCACGAATTGCTGCATTTGTCATATGCTGTTACCATTTGATTCCCAAAATCATTCTTAATGCTTTATTCCTAAAGGCAAGAAATTTTGCATCAGTTGTTACAGTGTGCCACGACTGGTGCCCATAAGTTAAAATCGATCTTACAAGTGAAATGTTAATTATGTGTTTGCTGTGAATTGATATTCGATTTGACCTCCAAACAGTTTTAGGCATGCCCATTGCTTGTTCTGCCCTTCGTGTTCTCTCCTTGAGTGATTCATTGCTGGTAATGATGGTGCCTAAATATATCTGAAAGAGAGTTAGGTAATATTACTGCTCTAATAATGCAGTTTGTTTGATCACCACTCTGAATCTGCATGACCCCATTGACCATGGGCCCCCACATGGACGGGGATTTTTGCAATCATATTTTTCTGAAAACTATGGTTCAAGAGCTACCAAAAGGTGATTGTCTGCAAGCATATCAATGGTGGGGTGTCTCTGGTGAGCTTTTGAAGATCGGTACCCCCCAAAAAATTACAAATATCAAATGTATGTGTATATACGCAAGAAAAAACACTTGATGAATGTGTGTTCCAGATATGGGTGCTACCTTGTAGACAGGAAGGTAATTACAGGTAATTGTAAACAAAGAGCTTAATATTTTTATTTTTAGATTTGATGAAAAAAAAGGTGAAAAAAAAACTGAAAAATTAAGCCTCATTTTAAATTTCAAGGTCAGGGTTTTCACCACCTGTGGCTACAATAATGCTAATATAATCCTAAACTTGATACCAAATTGATTCTTATTTATTCTGTCATACCATGCAATGCAATATCAGTAGAAAATTATCAGTATTCTTCCCTGAAATACATATCTTACCCCTACCCCCAGGTATGCTTATTGGCTTATAATGTTGGTTTACATGGTTTTCATGAATTAGACATAGAATAACCACCGTTTTTCTATGACCAAGACACATATAACTATAAATCCTTTTGATATAAGCTTTGTAAGACTTTACTTGTAAATATTGATGCAAAAGACCTAACATAAGTATTCACGAGTTTAATGCTGAAACATTGCAATCCAACATGCATAGTACACATTTGTCTGTAGGCAATGAGTGTTCTTCGAGCACTAATACTAGCTTTAGTTTTCAGCAAATACAACATCATCAAGATTATCAAGTTCAGGAGAATCATTGTCATCTCATCTTGGGTGCTTGGGTACTCAGTCAGCACATTTACAAGTTCTTGTGGTAGTAGATCTCCTCTTGTCCATGTGATGCTTAGCTGTCTATCATCTATTTCCCAACCATGCCCATATGGCGGTGGAATGTTTGGTCTGGCTTTGTCAGCTTTGTACCACACTAATGCTTGACAATTTTCCCTCTCAAGGTGCATTCTCAGAGCATCTTTGCATGGGAGGAGGAGGCTCATATCAGCTCCACTGTATGCAGATAGCAGTGTTCCTGACTTAGGACTATATCTTTGTAGAAACTCGTCATGTCTTAGGGTGTTGATATTAAAATTTGGTGAGGATCCATATAGTAAGCATTTGAACCTCTCAAGCTGCTGAAATGGTGTCGTTTGCTAGTGCACTGGTTCTTCCAAGGGCCATGAATGTTTTTTTTTTTGCCTTTCTCATAAATGCACTTGTGGTGTTACAGCCACTGTAAGCATGGATGGCTGGTAATAATAAGCATGTATGGCTGGTAGTGCAGAGTTGAAGTCCTTTCCAGTGTCATTAATCACCTGATTGATATTGATCAATTGTCTCATGTTCCCAGTGCCAGTGTCAAAGAGCACACTGGATTTAATTTCTTGCATAAAGTGCAGCAACAGAAGAAAGGCATCTGGGTCCAGTGATCTAACAATGGTGACATTTGTTAGGCATTCTTGAGCAGAGTGCAAGCAATGAAGAATTATGCAAGTGTCTGCTTCTTCCTGGTTTGATGCGAGTTTTTCAGTTTCATCTGCAATTGTTTCCAGGTGATCATATGATGGCAGGCAGTAACGTATGTCTTCACAAATAAAGTATACCTTTATACTTTGAAGCTTTGTTGAATATTTGTATTTCTTCCATTCAACCAGAAAGAAGGAAATGAAGCTCTGCTTGTTCTTATCACAAGACAAAAACGTTTTCCACTCCCTTGGAACTTTGGTTAATGATCCTTTGATGAGGTGAGGTTTTGAAGATCCTCTGCGCATTCTTTCTGTGTTCTTGATTGACAATGCTTCATACATGTCTGTGATAAAGTCTACTAGTTCCACCTTTGGAAGTTGGTCAAACAGACTTTCTGTAAGCTCCCCAAATGTAGTTGGCAAGGCCCTTTGTCCTTGAAATAGTGCACAGCCATCAATGATGCAAGTGGTTCCTTGTTGATTTGGCCTGGAAGTATGATGGGTATCATTCTCTATAGCATGCATCAATTTGGAGTGGTCTGTTTTCGCAGTGATGCCATTGCTTGTTGCTAGTTACCATGGGACAGGTCCCAAAGGGTAGCTGAGTATATGCTCCTGGCTAATGTTAAGCTCGAGTGAAAGGAGAATGACCTGACCAAACACATTTCTTTTTGCAATCAGTTGCTTTGTTTTCTTTGTGGCTCCAGTAACTTTCACTGATTTTGCAAGATTTCCTAATGTTTTCATGTTCTGTCTTGTAATTGGTGCAACAAAGCTATTAGTTTTGTCAACTAACCTCTCTTGGAGGAATTTTGATCAGGTCTCTTTCCTCTCTGCCACAGTCAAGAGATCATCTTCAATGTCTGTTGTAGCAGGTGCATCAGATGAGAGGCAATACAGATTGTCTTTGTCTTCAACGGCAAATAGGTTGATAAAGTTTGAGATAGCTTGAAGAACTTTTTTGGTAGCTTTTTCCCTTCTGCTAATTCAGAGGGTCTGAGACAGCTTTGGGCAAGTTTTCAGAGGTGTCCATGTCTGCCATCTCCATTGTGGCTTGCAAGTAACTGGCTCTGGAATGCCATGTTGTACACCATCGGTAATAGGCAGAGTGGTTTCTGTTAAACCTAATAATACCCCCTTGTAACTTGGCATGTCTGTTGATGGTGCCTCTATGGTTATATCAACTGCATTTCTAAATGTGGAATGCTGGATCTGATCATACTGATTCCTTTGTCCTTCAAGAGATCTTCTGCCCCTGGGTGTGTTTTGTGTAGATTTAGCAAGGTAAGGATGTATACAACGACATAGCGAACTTAGTAATGATGGTTAAAACTGAAAAATTTGGAGCACATATCTTCAAAGAAAGCCAGATGAAGAATGAAGTTATTCTCCTTTGTTGCACACAGGAATCTGAGGAGCATCCAAACAAAGTCCAGGTACTGCATCCACAGTGGAGCAGTCTTCCAAGATCTCCCTTCCAAATGCAATCTTTGAAGGCTATGTACTGGTTTAGCATGTCTTTGCACTTTTCATTAGAGAGGGTCTCAGATAGATTTTCTTTGGTTGGAGACTCAGGAAGCCTCTTGAATGATGTCTTGCCTTCCTCTGATATCTCACTGGTGTCTTCAAATCTCACCAGTAGCAGATATTCCATGGCCTCTTATTGCTCCGTTATAATGCTTGCCTGTCAACACCTTCTTGATGGAACCACTTACATATATGCTTGACTCAACTAGGATTTATACAAAGCCACTACACCTCGCATACTTTCCAAAGGCTCCCATGAAAGCACATGAGATATGGTAGCCTCCCATCCTCACAATGACATCTGCATATGCTTGTGGTTGCTGCCAGACTAGGACATATCCCTTCTTTGCAGCAGCAAGATCAAACCAAAAAATTGTATATTGCTGGCCAACCTGTCTTGATGCTTTCTGAGATACCTTCCGAATGTGCTGAACTGTAGCATTTTCTGTTATTGGATTGATTATTGGGGGCATATAATCACCTCATGAAAGTTCTGGCATTTCATTATCAGATGCCCCAATAACTGTTATCCAACCTGCCCTTGCTGGCACTGTTTTTGTAGATGTCTCTACCATAGCTCTGCAGAAGATCCATGATAGGTCAGACATTGTGTGCGGTGGATACTGCCGATTCATTACATGCATCTTTTCTGTCAAGTGTTAGAGCAAGCTCTGCCTTGTCTCTAAGGAAACAGGGCTCAATTTCCAGATGTGCATAACTGACAGACCTCTCCTTGTTTCTTCTTTCAATAGTCTCTTCAATCCTATTGCTTTGTTGGTTGATGTTTCCGTCCGCTGGGATTTCCTGGATGATGATTCCGTGTGCTGAATGAGTTGTGCCTAAGCCAGATGGTGTCTCCTCATTAAGGTCAATGCTGTCCCAACACAAGTGCAGTCCAGCATTGTTGTTTGGCGAAATTGTAGGTGGGAGCATACTTTGGCAGTCAACAACTTTCTAGCAAGGTACTGTATGATGCACAGTGACAAAGGTGGTTCATCAGGGTTATGAGTTCTGCACTTCCAGTGAGATATCTAATACTCATTCCAAGCAGCAGATGCTTAGGCATAGTCCACTGTCCTCTTAAAACTGCGTGGCAAATATCATGTGCAAGTGACATATTTTGACGCTTGGTCCTGTCAGATTCATCATCATTCTTTTTACCAGTTATTAAAACTGCCAAAAACCCTTGCAAAAGTACTGGGGTCTGGTTGGTGTCACTTAGAAAGAAGTCAGCAGGAGGTGGCCCGGGCATGGATGGTGATTCTTTTTGGGCCTTCTTAATTTAATCTGCCTTCTAAAAATGAGTACAGCTTTTTTAACCGCTTCAGCTGTTCCTACTTCATCTTCAAACACCAGTTGTCATTGATGAATACCAGTTGAAATGCTATATTTGACATTTTAGCATATTTATGGGTTTTGGGAAACGTATTGACATCTGGAAAGTTTATTATTAATTTTGTGCACCTACACTGTTTTGTTTATCATGGCAGAATGAATGGGGATCAAAATCAAATTGAGGTACTTATGAATACTTTTGCTACCATTGAAGGTGAAAAACTTCACTTGCTAATTCAAAACGATGCCTATTTTCAACTGTTTTTTAGCATTTTATTGTCATATTAAAAATATACCAATTTTTTTTCATGTAATAGCCCCCAATCACATATTTTGCTATAGGCTAGGACCTGATAATGCTACTTAAATTCATTAAAAGTGTTAATTTTACTGTGTATAAACATACAGTATATCAAATATTTCTGATTTGGGGGGGATACCAATATTTGAAAGCATGCCACAGCCACACCCACCAATGATTTGCATGCAGACAATCGGAGTTGAATGGATCTAAGTCTATAGTTTTCAGAAATAGTTTTCAGAAATATATGTCTGCAAAAGTCTCCAGATGGATAATGATTTCAGTAGGTGGCCCACGGCCAATCAGTCTTTCTCTAGTTGATCTCCAATCCAACCTTTCTCCTCTCTGATGTTATTATTATTATTATTATTATTATTATTATTATTATTATTATTATTATTATTGTTGTTGTTATTATTATTATTATTATCATTATTATTATTATTATTACACCCTTAGTCGGAAAAGCATAATGATATTACTGCTCCGATAAGGCAGTTCTTCTGATCGCCACTCTGATTCTGCATGACCTCAGTCTTTCTCTGGTTGATCACCAATCTAACCTTTTTCTCCTCGAATATTATTATTATCATTATTATTATTATTATTATTATTATTATTATTATTATTATTATTATTATTATTATTATTATTATCATTATTATTATAAGCTAAACTAAAACCCTAGTGTAAAAAACAGTTTGATATCAATGCTCCAATAAGGCAGTTCGTCTGATCACCACTCTTTTAATTTGCATGACCTCAGTCTTTCTCTGGTTGATCACCAATCCAACCTTTCTCCCATTTAATACTATTATTATTATTATTATTATTATTATTATTATTATTATTATTATTATCATTATTATTACAAGCTAAGCTACAACCATTGTTGGAAAAGCAGGATGATATCACTGCTCAAATAAGGCAGTTTGTCTGATCACCACTCTTTTAATTTGCATGACCTCAGTCTTTCTCTGGTTGATCACCAATCCAACCTTTCTCCCCTCTAATACGGTTCCATAATCATTATTATGATTATTATTATTATTACAACCCTAGTTGGAAAAGCAGGATGCTGTAAGCCCAAGGGCTCCAACAGGAAAAAATAGCCCAGTGAGAAAAGGAAATAATGAAACAAATAAGCTGCAATAGAAGTAATGTACGACAATTGAAATAAGATATCTTGAGAACAGTATCAAAATGGAAATAAATCTTTCATATACTATTACGTTTAACTATTGTACACGACATGGATTATGGAAAATCTACTTAAAACCTTTACGAAACAATAGCAAAACATAAACGGCAAAGGGAAAATAATAGCCAACAAACAGAAAATAAAACTATATTCAAGATTTCACATAAATATTTCCAGTATTTTACAAAATTCACCGAATACTCACCGCACACTAAAACTAATGGGTAAGTATTCATGACAGGCTGCCAACGCAAGAGCCCTTGTCCGGCAAAAAGCTGGGCAATCTACCAAGCAAGGGTAAATATTCAAAGTTGTTACGAAGTAGACCGAGTTGACTTTCCAAACTTCTATACAACGAAGGACAGATGGCGGTAAGTAGTTTCAGATATAAAAAGTTGACACGAAGAAACAGTGCTTCTGTCTCTTGATGAAGGGTGTGCTAATCTTCTTTGTCTTCTTTAAAACACTTTATCGTTGTTTGTAGTCAATAACTTCCAGAGTCACAGTGGGTGTAGCTGAAGATTATCTCCAAACATGAGACTTCTGAATGAGAGATTGCCTTGAAGTCATCGTGATTCAACAGGAAATATTGTCTTCATTTTGAAGCATTGTAATGGGCAAGAGGGCTCTCGAACTTGAGGAAATAGCTCTCCCAGTTTGGGTCTAAATTTCTCTCTCCATCTTTTTCTTCCTCTGAATATTACTTCGACCCTCTCCTAATTTTATAAACTTTTTGTGTTGCTGTCCCAACTCTGAGTAAAATTTCCCTTATTATACATGTGTATGTATATATATATATATATATATATATATATATATATATATATATATATATATATATATATAGATATATATATATATATATATTTATATATATATATATATATGTGTGTGTGTGTGTGTGTGTATATGTATGTATATATTTATCTATTCGTACACCTCAGCAGGCAGTGGTTGTACTGATTGATATTGGGAGAAAATGTACAATCTGCTCTCTGTACTTGACTCCAAATGATAACATATCGTATGCTAATTTAGTAGAGGCTATTCAACAGCTCCTTCAACCTTTTCTTTTACTTGGAGATTTGAATGGTAGATAGCCTTTGTGGGGTGATATTTTACCAAATATCAGGGGTAATATTATATTATCAATTGTGGAAAACGAGGATATCGGACTCCTTGATTAATACAGGAGAGCCCACACACTTCCATGTTCAGACAGGTACTCTGTCATGCATTGACCTTTCTATTGCAAGCTTTAACTGCCATCTTGATTTCGATTGGAGGACATTAGATGATTGGCATACTAGTGATCATGCCTGAATCATAAACACCAACAATGGTCCACTTTTACAAAGATCTCCACGATGGAATTTTGACAGGCGGACTGGGTTAAATTTCGTGAGCTAAGTGAAATCGAGGGTAGTGCAGAACAGTTTGAAAGTATTGATGATGCTATATACTTACTGAATAAAACTCTCCATACAGCAGGAATCAATTTGATTCCCAAATCCACAGGATTATTCAAACATCGATCAGTCTCCTAGTGGTCTTCAAAATTAACTGCCTTGCACAGAGCCACAAGAAAATCTTTGACTAGATTGCGTAGACGCCATACAGAGGGAAATTTGATAACATACAAACATAGTAGCGCACAGTTCCATCGTGCCACGAAAGAAGCTAGGCGCCAATCTTGGGCATGTTTTGTTTCCTCAGTCAACAGTAGAACACCAATATCTTTTGTATGGAGGGAAATTAAAAAGATTGCAGGCAAATTTACCAAACCCACCCCCAGTGTTGAAGATGAATGGTCAGTATGTGACTGAAGCAAATGATATTAGCAATGCCCTGGCTGATTATTCTCAAATGTATCATGAAGGTGTGAAGGAGCTCCTGGTCACCAGCATAGGAGCATTGAAGAAAAGAAAATCTTAAATTTTGCAATAGGAAGGGAAGAGTCGTATAATTCTCCTATTACTGATAGAGAATTTGATTCTGCACATACTACTTGTAATGATACAGCCCCTGGACCCAATGGAATTCCATATGCAATGATTAAACATGTACCTATTAATACTAAGTTATTTATTTTCAGCATTACTAGCAGAATATGGCTTGATCATAGTTATACAAGTGTTTGGGAACTAGCCATCATTTTAGCCTTTTTAAAACCTGGTAAGTATAAGTTTTTAGCTGTAAAACTATCGACTAATTGAATTGACATCTTGTTTATGTAAGATCATGGAGCAGAGGGTCAATGCAAGATAGGTGTGTTACCTCGAAAAGAAGGGCATTTTAACACTTATTCAGTGTGGATTTAGAAAAATGCACCATATCAGCACCGTGTAAGTCTTTTTTTTACCTTGAAAAGTCATATGATACTATGGTAAAAAACATTCATAATTTTGGATTAAGAGGAGAGCTACCATTGTTTATTCATTCATTTATTTCACATATATATTTTTCAAGTGAGAGTGGGGGAAACTCTATTGGAGAGAAAATGTCAGGGAGAAGGAGTTCCCCTGGGCAGTGTGCTAAGTGTAACCCTATATGCAATTGCAATTAATGGGATATCTTCCGTCATTCCTCGAGATATTTTCTCAACACTATTTGTGGATGATCTCTCTTTATCATTTGCTGGAGCTTAAATGGCAATGGTTGAGAGAAAATTCAAACTTGCAATTGACAAAATTATTCAGTGGGCTGATATGAATGGGTTTAATGTTTCAACAGGCAAAACTAATTTTGTCTATTTCTGTCGTATTTGGGGAGTACATCCTGACACTGTTATGTACATCAAAGGTCAACGGATCCCATGTGCAATTGAAGCTAGGTTTTTAGGCTTGATATTTGATTGTAGGTTGACATGAGTTCCTCACTTAAAATCATTAAGAGTAAAATGTCTTGATGCTTTGAAGCTTTTAGAAGTTTTGTCCTATACATCATGAGGGGCAGACCACAAAACTATTTTAAAGTTATACAAGGCCTTATTTTTTTCAAGAATTACTTGTGTGTGATATATACTCCTCAGTCACCTCCAGTCGACTAAAGATTTTAGATTCTATACATCATACTGGTATCAGATTGGCAACAGGAGCATTTAGAACTTCACCTATTCTAAGCTTCCTTGTTGACACTGTTCGGTATTGGTTTAGGTTGCAAAGACTCCCTAGTTCTTTAGCCTTTCAGACTGCAAGCCTTGTAAGGCACTCAATTTATTTTGAGATGAACAAAACAATTATTGAACAGTCTTGATATAATTAGAAGTAAGGTGCTCCCATTTAAGATATCATCAACCCCTCTGTTGAAATTGCTTGAGATGTCTTTTTGTAAATATTTTATTGGTGTTAAAAAGAATATGGCTGACTTAGAAACCAGATCTTTTTTATGGAACATGTTGCAGAACATAGGTAATCAACTTTTATACATACTGATGGCTCCAAATCTGATGTTGGCGTTGGATTTGGAGTATATAGTAGTGGTTTTAATTGTAGAGGTGCACTTCATCTAACAGCTTCCATATTAACTGCCGAACTGTATGACATACTAACCGCTATTGAGATAATAGCATTGGAGAAGGAGGGTAATTTTACCGTTTTTAGTGATGCAAGGAGTGTCCTTCAAGCTTTAGAAGTTTTTAATTTCATAACCCTTTAGTTAAGATTATAGATTTAAGAATTGCTTTTTATTATTGGACTGAGAGGTATAACAGTTTGATTTTGTTGGGTTCCAGCACATGTAGGTGTGTGGGAATGAGAAGGCAGATTTACTGACAAAGAATGCTGCATCGGAGATATTACCAAGAAGGTATCCCATTTCCTGTAATGATTTCCTACCTAGCATCCAAGTTTCTGCTAAATGGCCAACACCAATCTTGGTACCCTTGACAGCGAGACATTTTTTGATCGAATGCCCCACTTATAGTACTGAAAGAAATAGGCATCTGTTTGAGGCTTGATATCAGGATGTCAGTTTCATCCTTTCCAAGTTTCTTGGACATGATGTGTTGTACCATACTAGTGGTATTTCAAAATTTATTTCAGAAGCAGGTCTTTTGAAAGATATTTAATTGTTATAAGGAGGTTTTTCCTTTTATTGCTTTAAACTGAATAACCATCTTACCGTTTATTTATTTATTTATAACAAATATCAGTGTCAATGACCTTAGATGTCAGGATGCAAGATAACTCATAATTAATCAATCAATCAATCAATCCTGAAGCGTAACCAGGACCCCACAAAGCTTTGAAGGGTCTGAGCGTTGGGCTCGCGACCAAATGTCTTCTGGGATGAGTGATTCGTCACTCGTCCACTTCACTTCGTACATACCAACCCATTTATCCCATGCTTACAGTTGGTACCAGACCGTCCTCTATGCACGCTGTTCTCGGGAGGAATGATCCGTTTGTATTGCTGCGTTGACCCTGCTTTTGCATAATACAACTGATCTACATCCTGCCAAATATCATGCAAATAAAAATGTCTTATATCATAATTCGAAATCATACTCACTTCAGAATCAGCAGTTATAGGTTTTTCATGAGTGAGAATAAGAACATTAATACTTCGATTTACAGGGTTAATAATCTGAATAGCAGATTGGTAAGACTTTTCAATTACAACTTTGAATCAGACGTAGGATTAGAATATTCATTGAATAACAAAATATCTGTTGCTTCTGACACATGTCTGGAATAAGACAAATCTTTATTAAACTGTTTAAACAAAAATGTCTCAGACAAGTTAACATCATCATTGGAGGAGACATCATCACAAGGAAAAGTACCTTCAAAAGAGAGGTCATTAGAATTCTCAAAAACAGAATCAACACTAACTAACATGTCTTCATGAAACAAGAACAGTCAGAAGACATGACATTATGAACCAAAACGTCTTCTCGAGCCAGGTTAGTAGAACAGTTGACAGCAGAAACATTACCAGTAACTAACACATCATCACTAGACATGTTAGTAGAACAGTCAACAGTTGAACAAATATCACAAAGTAATGTATCATCACAAGATAGGTCATGCAAAAATTTAATGCCATTTATAGGCAACTCGGAAACCACACCAACAACAACAGGCCCTGATAACCAGTCACAACAAAGATCCATGCGATGCAAGGGAACGCTAAGATGGGCACTAACCCCACGAACGGGAGCTTCCCAATAAACGAATGCTAAGGCACAGGGATAACTTCCCTCAAAACAAGTGACTGGGCACAACCAGTATCACACATGATACAAACAGGGTGTAGTGAGCCACCATCAACAGCAACAAACCCATTAGCAGTATATGGCTTGAAAATCTTATTAATAGGTCGGGAACAAACACTGGAATGAAAAGGCATCCTGTCAAAAACGTGGTCATTTATAGTGTTAACCTCAACTGGTAGCACACTATAACGAGACTTTGGTAACATTACAAGAGCCACAGTTTTAGCTTCTTTCCTTTTCAACTTAAAACATTCAGATACCGTGTGACCTGGTTTCTTACAATATTTCCATCCTACAGAACTGCTAGTAATAGAATTGCTATTAAAACTGCTGCTTTGAGACTTGACAAGCAAATCAGAATTAGACCTTTGATCAACATCATTAGTACCAGTATGCTTATCTGTATCCCTATAGTTTTTCTGACCTATTAAACCTTTTATCATTAGGCCTAGACTTCTTGTGAGCCAGTACATAATCATCAGCACATACAGCTATTTCACGAAGGGTAGATAACTTTCTGTCATTCAAGTAAACCTTAATATTATTCTTAAACTGTTCAATTAAAATAATATCTCTTAATCTAAATAGGAACGATTTCCATTTGTATTCGGCATGTAAACAATGTGCAAACGAGCTACAAGCGAGGGGTGTACTCTACAACGCTCACAGTGTCACACACAGGTGACGTTCGTAAGTCATGGTTCTCTATCTCCTCCCAAGTCTTGATTGGCTAGGAAGAAACTGATCAAGTTTGAACAGTAATTAACCGGGCCATTAAGTTTAAAATGGAAAATGTTCACTGAATAGTCTGATAGTTCTGTAAATCATAGTGATAAATGAATGTACTGAGGGTGGTCATACGACATCTAATCTAATAACAGGTTGATCAAACATTCTTCAAACTAGTCAAGTTACACAAAGCAATAATTACACTGATGAAAGTAATGCAATGTCTGATATAATATTAGGTCGATCAAACATTCTATGACATTAGACATGGACGTGTTAAGCATGAGATTAAAAATCATAGTCTTCATGCCATTTGGAAGTTTTGACGGTCCTGGATGGGCGGCCCGCGGCGAGACCAATTGGTGGGATAGGATTTGCTAGCGGGGATGAAGCGGCTGGCGTTGAAGGCCTGACACGACTTAGTGTTGCTGGTGGGGGCAGTGGAGTTTGGTCGGTCGGCGTTGTGTGTATAAGCTGGCGAGTGTGGTCGGTCGGCTTTACAGGCGTGAGTGGGGGAGGTTGATCGACTGATGTTGGGTAATGTCGGTCAGCCAGCAGTTGTGGTTGGTCAGCGGGCAGGTCTGTTGGTGTTGGTATGCATCGGTTAGTCTTCTTTCGGCTTGGTCGGGGCCGCGCTTGCGGGTGGTTGATGTGGTATGCCACCGGTTATATTTTGTGGCTCTGTCAGGGTCATAACTGGTGTGAATTTTCCCAGAAATTTCTGGTTGCGCATTGATACTCGGCCCGAGCCATCATCCTTTACCACGTACTGGTCATACTGCCTTACCTCGAAGACCATCCCGGTCCTGTCCCATTTGATGGGATGTGGGGTGGTCTGATTTTGGATGCGAACATGGTCACCAACCCGTAGGGGTGGCAGACGGCGAGTGTGTTGTAACCAAGTGTCCATCATACGAACATGGCGCTTGCATAGTGCTTCTTCCCTGGTTGTCAGGGTTTCGTGCAATGTGGTGTGGGGGATGTACTTCCCAGGAAGGATCAGGATGAGATCGCGGATCGGGTGACCGAAGATGCACATGGGTGGGGAGATTCTGGTGACTGGGTCTGGAGTGTTCCTGTACTGGAGGACTGCTTTCTGAATGGCATCTGTGTTCAGGTCTCCTTTTGTCCCCGTGTTGTTAGTTATCAGGCGCTTCATCGTTTTCACTCCGATTTCCGCTCTGCAATTGCTGTGTGGAAATGCTACTGACAACAGTAGGTGGTGGACACCCCAGTCTCTCAAGAACCCGCATGTTTCGTTTGCTGTGAATTCTGGCCGACCATCGCTGGCAAGTTCCTCAGGAATTCCGTACGTGACGAATGCACGGCACAGGTTTTTAATTAGTCCTTTGGCACCACCGGTAGACTTTGATATAAGTGGCCAGTTCGAGTATCGGTCCACAATCACCAGGTAGTGAGCGCTCTTGTAAGTGAAGTAGTCGGTACACATTGACTGGAATGAGTCAACAGGCAATACGGGTGGGGTAGGGGGGGGGTTGGTTGGATGGTCAGGAGGGGGCCATGTGTTGGCAATCCTTGCAGTTATCTCTAGCCGCCTGTTTGTCTGCGGTAATGCCTGGCTAATACACTTATGCCTCAGCACGAGCAGTCATCATGGAAACACCCTGATGTGCCGAATGTAACGCAGATAGGACACCCTAGTGCAAGCACGTGGGGAAGATAACACGATCTTTGAACAATGCGACACCGCCGAAGGTAGTGAGCTCGTTCCGTAGGTGATAGTACGCATGGAGGTGTTGCAGCATGTCATCTTTTGACGTCGGGAACCCATGTTCGATGAGCTCTATGAGCGCGTGAAGGGCGGGATCGCTTGCTGTAGATTCCCGTACATGGTCCTAGGTGACCGCGGGAAGGAATCTAGTGCTGTGAGGTACGCGGGTTCTTCAATCGTGCATGTGTCAGAGTCCCTCATGCATATGCCGTCAAGGATATCGTGATGGACCAACGGTATGGAGTGGTCGCAGACAGATGCATTGTCGTTGGGGAGATGCAGTTTTTCCGGGTTGGTGTCGCCTCTTGGATGATGTGAAATGGCATTGGCTGCTTTGTTGCGCATTCCTGGCACGTATACGATGCGGAAGCGGTATCGCAGTGTCTTTTCCTTTAGGTTACACAGGCGGTGATTCGGGATGTCATCCAGGGATTGGTTCCCTAACACCTTTAATAGTGGCTTGTGATCTACCGCAATGACCAGGTTTGAGCAGCCGAGGACAAAGTAGTGTGATTTGTCAAGGGCATCAGCTACCGCCAGGGCTTCCCCCTCTATCGTGGCATACCTCGATTCGGCTGGGTGCGTGAAGTGACTCCCGACTAGGGTCACCTTCCAACCATCGCAGCAGCAGAATGGATTGTCTATTGGGCATTGGCGATGTTTTTGGAACAGCCAGAACACGATGCCCTCTTTAGACCAATCGGTCGCAAGGCATGTCGGCTTGGTTTTGTTGAAGATGCGCACCCCGTTAGTAATTTCATCTACATTGGGCTCTTTAGAAGCTTGGAATGCGCTTTCAAGATCGTCGGTTCACGTAAATGCTTGGTCAGGTTCAGTAGCTCGGAATGGGAGCATGCGCTCAGCCATAATGAAAGCATAAGACACTTGGTTTACGAGGCCAAACCACGATCGAGCGTCAGTAATGTTCTTCGGGTGTGGGAAGTCTGATATTGCCTGGAGGTATTTCGCACACTGGTGCACACTGTCCATTGAGATGGTGAAGCCGGTGAATTCTACCTCGTGACAGCCAAACAAAAATTTGTCGAGATTGAGGGTGATGCCGTTTCTCCCGCAGACGTCGAGCCAGGTGGCTACCTGGTAGAAGCTTTCCTCATTAGTGTCGGCCCACAGTAATGTGTCATCAACGCATTTCGTCATGTCATGGACGTCGGATACTATCTCATCGTATCGCCTTGAGTAGCCATCGCCAGATGCGGCATAGCCTTGTGGGGCGACACAGTATCGATATCTGCCCCAGTGTGTGATGCGGCAATAGGAGCTGGTGACAGCCTCTGCGCCATGACTGTGGGTGTCCAGCAATCGGGACGCAGACTGCTTACCAGACTCTTTCGCTTCGATGAACCTAATCGTATCCTCCAGCGATATCTCCAACTGGATGTCCTGGTTGGCGATAACTTGTGCAAGAACGTCTTTGATCACGTCGTCCGCGAAGTTTACGCTTAGTCCACATATGCCCCTCCTGACATATTTGCATGTGTTTGCTTGGGCCTTCACGCGGCCGTGAAATGCCCATCTCGGTTCTTCTCGGCCCTGTCGCATGTTAGAGAGAGCCGTCTGCGCCACCATTGCTTTCTCCCCGCGTACCGTGAGGGCTTTTATCGCACTGAGCACCGCCTCCTCCGATTCGCCTACCAGACTCCTACCCGCAGCACTGGTGATGTCCTTGCGTAGGCTCTCCTCACAACATTCAAGGAGCTGTACCACATCATCGCCTTTGAGTCCGGTTTCCTTGCAGTATTCTTCCCAGCTAGTTAGGAAATAGTCCCACTCCACGCTCATGCCGGCCGCTGATATCGTTGGCCGCTTGAGTTTTTCAACCATGGTGCTTGGTGGGTGGTATTGAGCTGCTAGGCCCTGAACATGAGTCGATGTGTGTGCTTTCAGGAGCGCTGCGGTAATGATGGGCTGCATGGATGCCTCAGTTCAATAGGTGCATCCAGGCACTGGGCAACCAATGCTTTGTGTGGCCAATTTGCTGCTTATCACTGTGAATTAACTACTAGGAAACTACTGACAGAGTGAATCACTTTAATCACTGTAAACCATTTGGGTACTACTGACCTTTTGAGTCCTTTTAGCTGGATTCACGTTCTCCCCAGGTTTGCGGGTTTGCTCATATCGTCATGTAGGGACACACAATCAGGTAGATCTAGTAACAGACTTAATTCTAATACACAGCGACACTGTTCTTGATAATTTCGGGTTCCGCTAGATTTAAGTCCATTCAGTTTTGCTACGGGCCACGTTTTGTTTACCCTTGGCTGGCACAAGTCACCATATTATAGCTCAGCTCGTCGCATCACTTATAATAATGTCTTTTAACAATGACTTCCGATGCTGGTCTCTCCTAACCATACGTCGGCCCTCCTGCAGCTAATTCAATGACTTCTCCTTTGGACCGTTTGTACATAAATAGGAACGATTTCCATTTGTATTTGGCATGTAAACAATGTACAAATGAGCTACAAGCAAGGCGTGTGCTCTACAACGCTCACAGTGTCACGCACAGGTGATGTTTGAAAGTCATGGTTCTCTATAATCTATCAAAATCATTCCTACACTTTGCTTCTTTACACTGTTTATCAAACCAATCTGACTGTTCTCTTCTAAGTTCTACATATATCTGCTTATCTTGTTTTGTGCAACTCCTAAACTTTGTCCTATAAGCTTTGGGAGTTCATTTATAGGATTGTAAGATAGCATTTTTCAAGAATTCATAATCATCTACTCTATCTTCAGGAATAGAAGCATAAAAATTTTGTGCCCTACCACACAAAACTCTTGACAACATATAAGCCCAATTTCCTGCTGGCCACTTACATTTCTTTGCTTTTCTTTCAAAACAGACAAAATATTCATCTAAATCCTTTTCATTAAAGGGAGGTACAATTCAATCTTCATTAAAAATGACTGACCGTGATTTAGCAATATCACTAAAATTAGCATGCTTAATATTTTCAATTTATAACTTTTTAACATTAATTTCATGAGCCTTTATTTTAGCTTCAATTTTTAATTACTCACGTTGTAATTCTGCTTCTCTTCTGTAACGCTCAGCTTCGAACTGTTCACATTTTAATTCGGCTTCTAACTTTAATTTCTCATGCTCAGCTTGAGCTTCTAACTCTTTCACTTGAACTAGCTTCTATTTTAAGTCTTTCGAGTTTCACAGCAGATATATCAGAACACACCGAACATCTTGAAGTAACACATCGTCTTGAACCAAATGTTGAACTAACACTTGTTTAATATTCTCATTTTTTATTGAATTTTTAATATTAAACTCAATAAGATAGATTTCTTAAGATCATTCAACTTCTCAATTTTTTGATCCTCACAAAGTTCGTCATAAGACGCAGATGCATTAAACTCTGACATGTTTGATGGCTATTATATACAATTTACAAAGGTTTGCTTCATGAATAATGTTTGAATTATAAACAGGATAACAGTTCCGATCCCGGATACAGGCCCCCAATTCCATTACGTTCAAGTACTGTACACATAGATTATACAAAATCTACTCAAAACTTTTATGAAACAGTAGCAAAAACTCAACAGCAAATTGAAAATAATAGACAGCAAACAGAAAGTAAAACTGTATTCAAGATTTAACATAAATATTTACAGCATTACACAAGATTAACCGAACAACTGACGGCACACCAAAACAAATGGGTAAGTATACAAAGTTGTTACGAAGTAGGACAAATTGACTTTCCGAACTTCTATACAGCGAAGGACAGATGGCGTTGTGTAGTTTCTGATATAAAATGTTGACACGAAGAATCAGTGCTTCTGTCTGATGACGAATGATGTTTTAATCTTGTTTGTCTTCTTTAAAATACTTTGTCATTGTGTGTAGTCACTAACTTCCAGAGTCACAGAGGGTGCAGCTGAAGAATGTCTCCAAACACGAGCAGTATTCAGTCAGGTCTCTCTCATCTCTGCCTTTTCCTGCTCATTAGCTGTCTTTTATATACGCAGGACCATTACAGTAATCCTTCCCTTATCGCGGTTAATGGGGACCAGAACCGACTGGGATAAGTGAAAAACCACGAAGTAGCGTCCCCCCTTTTTTTTAAATACGTACATTTTTTTTGTGTACATGCACATGTATATATAATAACCCTTTAAAGTGTATAATAACCCTATAAATGCATATTTTATCATTATGTCATTAAAGAATCATGTAAATAAATATTAGTAATATAAATTATATACATAAAATAAAGTATAAATACTGTAATGTAAGTATTTAATACAGTTTGTACATGTACATTTACATTTATACATAAAATGATGTACAAATAACATAAATAGAGTGTACGTGTACATGTACATACATACTGTATGTAGATATAAATAGTGTACGTGTATATAAATATGTTTTTAGAACTCTTATTCTTATAGCAAGATATGTATTTCACCTCTAACAATGACGATGATCTTGATAAATGACGATGAAACACCTGTGCATTATGATGGAGGTGATGAAGATGATTTACTGCACAGGTTAATGAGAGCTTTACTGCGCCTCAGGTGATGCCTCATTGTTAGTTGCTAAAGGTGGTGGATCGTCGACGGAAGCTTCTGATAGAGCTGGAGAAACTGCAGGAGGCGGCGTAGTGGCTTAGTGGGAAGCCGGAGAGGCAGCAGGAGGAGTATCTGACGCTTCGGCAGGAGGTTTTCAGTGCACTAGGAACATTGTAATGGAAAGCTGTTGACGTTGTTTTTATCATCTGAGCAAAGATGCTCTTGTATAATGCCATTACACCGTCAGTACGGTTACTGAATTCGATGGCTTTGACCATGTTATCATCAATTTTTTGCGTACTTTGTTGCATAGCCTGTGCCATGTTCCAGAGCTCTTGCAGATTGCCCCAGGTAAGTCCACGTTCTTCAGCTTCACCGTCGTTGGCTGCCTGTTCTTCTTCTTCACTCTCCGATCTTGTCATTTCGACGAGGTCCTCGTCGGTTTGGAGCTCTGAGTGGTACTCGATCAGTGAGTGTCCTGTCGTCATGTCGTAGAAACCTCCGTTGGCTACCAACTGTGCCAGCCTCACAGCCATATCTACGGCGGAGTGGTGAAATTCGTCTGGTGTAAATCTCTCATAGTCATGAACGATGTCTGGCAACAATTTTCTCTAAGTTGTGTTCAGTGTTTTCTCTTTCATCTCATTAAGAGCATTCTGAATGTTGGCCAGGCACGTTGCAATGTTGCATTCCCGCCAATATCTCGTGAGGCTGAAGTCCTCGTTGCCTTCGTCGATGGAAGAGATGAGGCCCTCCATCATGGAGCTCATGCAGAGGTCCTTGAAGGCCTGAATGATGCCATGATCCATTGGTTGTATAAGGGAAGTGGTGTTGGGGGGCAGGAACTCCACTTGGACCCCATCGTAATGGAGGTCCATTGCATGTCCTTCTGCACAGTCCATCAGGAGGAGGACCTTGAAGGGCAGCCCATTTTCCGCAAGGTACACCTTCACGAGCCAGTCGAGTTTGAGGGGTTTAGTTATTCAAGCCTTTTTATTACTCATCCAGTAGACGGGCAACAAAGCTTTGTTCTTTTTTTTCAGAGCCCGAGGTTTCAAGGACTAGTACATTAAGCCGGGCTCGAGCATGAAACCCACGGCATTCCCACATATGAGGAGAGTGACTCGATCTTTATGGGCCTTGAACCCTGGCTTCTTCACTTTGTTCTTGTAAAGGAATGTCCTAGACGGCATCCTATTCCAGAAGAGGCCAGCCTCATCCATATTGAACACATGCTCTGGGAGATCGCTACCCTCTTTAATTAATTTTGGGAACTCGTCCTCGAAATAACGAAGAGCTGCCTCTTGTCCTGCCGAGGTGGCCTCCCCATACAACGGAATGCTGTGAAGGCCAAACCTCCTCTTGAATTTCTCAAATCAGCCCTTGCTGGCAACAAAAACTCTTTTTTGTTTCGTGGGGCTGGATCATCATCCTTGTTGTCATCACCACCTTCGTTGTCTTCATTAGATTTTCCTTCAGGAACGAGACTATCATGCAAGGTTTTGGCTTTGGTTCGAATCATGCCCCACTTATGGCACAGAAAGAAATAGATATCTGTTTGGGGCTCGTGGTGAAGGTGGCCGGCTCATCCTTGTCATGGGTAGATAGAATAATATAGAAAAGAATGTTAAAACATGTGAATTTTCTACTCTTAAGAAGCAGAGAGAGGAGGTCCCGCTAGTGTTTTCTGGAAACTGTCACCGACGCTGTTTGAGATCAAGATATTTATTAGATGTGCCTAGATCAGCAGACCTTGGGCATAACGATCGTCTGTTGTAGCAATTCGAGAAGCCAACGTTATGGAAGGACCCATAGGACAAGGAGAGCAGTGTTGTCGCCAAAGAATATACATTAACGGAAGGTAAACACATGTCTCGCTTCAATTATAGCGCCATATGGATCATGCTTACACCAGCAGAGCGTTCGGGAAGGTACGATTGATTCAGGCCTAAATGCACGCAACAGACGCAAAGCTACTACCTGCCTTAAGCATGTCCATTTATTTCACTCTCGTTCACTGTCATCAATTTTCTCTTCTTCTTGGGTTCACTAGAGGATTTAGAGGGTGGAGGATGTTTAGGAGCCATTTTCAAGGGCATCACAAGCACTATTTTGCACAGAAAAAGCACAGGAGAATATTCACGTGGCAAAACTAAGCACCATGAGCGAGAGAGAACATTGAATGCGGTCTCCCTTTGCTAGGCACTTGGCAGGGATAGATGCTGGGTAAAGGGTCTCGGTGGCTCGGCCAATTAGCTTGCGAGATTCCGGAGGACAGCGAATCGAAGACGTGGATTTGGAGTTGCGCGTCACCTCCATGTTGATACCTGATGTTCTAATGTACTCTCCCTGCCTTCTGCTAGCGCCTGCGCAACTTTCACACCATTTTTTGTCAATTTTAATTTTTTATGAATATTTTTGAAAAAATCCGCGATGCACTGAGGGTGCGAAACTTAAGTAGCGTGGGACTACTGTACTCCTGAATAATCCTGATGCGCTAGAAGCGTCCGGGACTGACATATGCAACATGACGCTACGGGATGAACCCATTCTCGAATGATCTTGCACTGTATAGCTCTCGCCTGTCGGAGAACTGGTGCTAAAGTAGAATCTAGAGCTCTCGCAGAAGTTAAACATAGCGATACTTTCATTCCACAATTACATTAACATATATGAAAAAAATGATTTGTTTTATTCTATATCAACATATGTGAAAAAAGTCCTTTTTACAAGTTGTATCATACATTTTACATAAATTTAACATATATAACATATATATATATATATATATATATATATATATATATATATATATATATATATATATATATATATATATATATATATATATATATATATATATATATATATATATATGTGTGTGTGTGTGTGTGTGTGTGTAAACTATAAAAACTCCAAAAATGGCAAGAGTAAGAAAAATAAAATACAATAGTGTACCCTCAAGCAAGAGAACTCTACCCCCAGACATTGGAAGATCATTATTCTTATTTACTAGCCCTCTCCCACTAAAGGGCTGTGTGGTACTAGGGCCATTTCTTCCATCTTGTGTGTCCATTGAAGTTTCATAAGGAAATTTCTTGAGCTTTTACATTGGATTCGTACGTAGCGATTCACAATAACCCTCATGGGATCTACTCCCAAGAAGGTGGAGTTTCTTCAGTGAGGGGAATACAGATATACTATTCCTACACCTACCAATATCTATTTAGCCTGTGATGGGCCAAGAGTAGGTTGTGGGTCAAAGGCGAGATGAATGCAACTGAGTAACTTTATTACAGACACATCGAGTATATATACACACTAGGTCCCGGTAAGAAGGTCACAAAATACAAACATGCTATTTCTTGTCCTACTGGCAACCCGTTCTGTTAACAGTTAACAATGAAGTAGGCAGACAGGTTAATACAAGCTGATGTCAGTGCGAGGGGAGAGCAAAGATACAAAGGATAATATATACAAAAGATGCAACTGTTGTTACTATGTACGATCGTGTGACACACGGGTGGTATATGGCTCCCCCCTAAAAATGACATACTGTACATGTTAAATAGGGCCCCCTGATCTAGAGAGGCAAACTGTAGGCAGGTCATTTCGCAGGAGATAAGCAGGTTTTAGACGATCAATGGAGCCCTAGTCTTCTTTGCCTCGAATGTTTAGTAGGAATGCTTTCGGATTGCGTCGGATCACAAGGAAAGGGCCCGTGTAAGGGGGCTTTAGCGGTGGCTTGCTAGTGTCGTTGCGTAGGAAGACGTGCATTGTAGAGTGCAAGTCTGTCGGTATGTGATGCTTCGTTGGGGGCTTGCAAGTCTGGCGGCATGGAGTAAATTTTCCCACGACGTGATGTATGCGCGGAGATCGTCGGAGAAGGTTGTAGAAGGAAAAAATTCGGCAGGGACGACCAACTGGACACCATACACCCTTTCAGCTGCCAAAATGTCTAGGGCGTCTTTAGGAGTGATACTTAGTCTCAGGAGGACCCAGGGAAGCTGAGTAAACCAGTTGGAGTCCTTGCAGCGGGACATCAAAGCTGCTTTGAGGGTGCGATGAAAACGTTCAACCATTCCATTGGCAGCGGGGTTGTAGGCAGTTGGCTGATATAGGGTGATGCCCTCTAGATTTGCTAATGATGTTTACAATTGAGAGGTGAAAGTGGTACCCCTGTCAGAAGTAATATGCTCAGGGATACCAAATCTTGCTATCCATCCTGAGAGTAAGGCAGATGTACATGAGGCGAACGTTGCAGTTTCCATGGAAATGGCTTCAGGCCAACGAGTGGAGTGGTTGGTGAGGATAAACAGGTAATGATGTCCTTGTGATGTGAGTAGGGGGCCTACAACGTCAACGCGAATGTGGGCAAAAATGATGCTGAGTTTGAGGAAAGGTGTCCACTGCTGAATCCATGTGTCGATCTACTTTGAAAGTTTGGCAAGAAATACAGGTGCAGACCCAATCCTTAGCATCCTTCGTAATGCCGTGCCAAATGAACTTTGTCTTCAGCAGCTATGCAGTAGAATGGCACGAATGGCACAAGGGATGTGAAAGGCCATGAATTAAATCAAACTCCTGTCAGTGCATGGGAGCAGGAATCCACGGTCATGGTCTATCAGTATTGACGTCACAGAGGAAGGTGGTGTTGGAGTCGCCGCGGGGGACGTCTTCCCAACGGAGGGATGTGCAGGTCGCCTACATGCTTGATACTCTGGATCCTGTCGTTGGGCTTCAGCCAAGGCGTTGTAATCCAATACCAGTTGAATGGCAGCCAACTTCTTTCTTGACAGGGCATCGGCAACAGGATTCATTTTCCCAGGGTCTTGTTGAAAGGTGCATTTGTATTCAGCCACGGTGGTGAGATGTCGGCGTTGACGGGCGGACCAGGCGTCAGACTGTCAAGTGAAGGCGTGCACCAGAGGCATGTGGTCTGTGAGAATGACAAAGGGCGTTACCTTCTAAGAAATGACGAAAGTGACGGACAGCCAAGTGTACCACCAGCAGTTCGTGATCGAAGGTAGAATAACCCGATTCTGCGTTGGACAGTTTTCTGCTGAAATAGGCCAATGGGCGGGGCGACCCATTGACCACCTGTTCGAGTACTGCACCAATAGCGACATCGCTGGCATTGGTGGAGAGGAGAGGTGAATGTGGGACGGGAAAAGTGAGAGCAGCAGCAGTTGATAGGGCATTCTTTGTATGGCAGAAGGCCGCTTCTTGAAGGGGACCTTACTTCAGGTCTTTTGGCTTGCCCTTGATGTAGGCGCAGAGGGGAGCAAGAGTGGCAGCAATGGCTGGCAGAAAACGATGATAATAGTTGATCATGCCCCAGAATTCCTGCAGTGCTTTGACAGTCGACGGCGTGGGGAAATTCTGAACGACTGCTACCTTCTCAAGGGGGGATGGAATCCTTTAGGAGTGATGTGGTTCCCTAAAAACGACACTTCCTTGGCGCCAAAGGTACACTTGTCGTACCGGATTACAAGGCTGTTTTGTTGTAGGCAGTCGAGCACAATGCGCAGGTGCTGGAGTTGTTCCTCTTTTGAGGAAGAGAACACAAGTGTGTCGTCCGCGTAACATACACAGAAAGGGAGGTCCCCTAAGATGCCATCCATGACACGTTGAAAAGTTGCCCCAGCATTACGAATGCAAAAACGGGAGTGATTAAAGGTGTTTGTACCGAAGGGAGTGGTGATGGCGGTCTTGGGGATGTCTTCTGGGTTCATAGGCACCTTCAAAAGGAGAGCGAAGATACAAAGGATAATATATATTTAAGAGAAATTTTGGTACTATGTACGATCGTGTGACACACGGGTGGTACAAGCCCATCGGCCGAGAATGTTTCCAGGGTGTGGAAGCTGTTGCTCAAGCAGCTTCTTGGAGCCACAAATGAGAATTGAATGTCTAGTGATGATCAGAAGTACGAAGCCATCTAAAAGGATGCATCTCCTAATGCATCCCATACACTCCTAATACAGGATGACATAAGCCTTTTTAAGGTTATTTATGAGTCAAATGTTTTAATGTTGTTATTTTTTAAAAATATTTTATTTTAATTTTCATTTTTTCTATCGTTTGATTATTTCCTTGTTTCTTTTCCTCCCTGCGCCCTCCCAGATGCTGAAGCCTTGTCGAGGATGGGGGGCTTAGGGATTAGCAGCTGGGCTCTAATGAACAGTGGGAACTACGTTCCTACTGGATCTCGGTGCCCAATTGTTGATCCGACTAAATCAGTCAGCACTTTCTCTTTTCCTTTTGGTTATTTCTTTTATTCTCTCATCATTTCCTTTTGGGCTTGAACTTGTTGAGGACTTTTACTTGTTTGATTATACTTTGGCTGCTTCTTTGGATTTGGCACAGTGTGGGATGGACGTCATTCCATCTCAACCTGTACCAATTTAGATGGCATCAGCCTCTGGCAAACCCCATTGGGTGCAGACCAAGTCTGTTAAGAATCGGGCTCCAGTGATCCGGTTTTAAGTCACCCATATTTGCACGTAATTGGTGAAGACAGGCATTGGAGTCGCCAGTGGGATGGGCTAACCACCCCACTTAAGAGAGGCAGCCCCTCTCTAATAGAGGACTGGTCCCCGCTTAAGCCTCTTCCTGTGTTGGGCCACATGGGATAGAAGGACTGACATCCTCCGATGAGATGTGGATAACCCAGCTTGCTCTCTCAAAAAAACCAACCCCTCCGTTGAGGACCTGGAAAATACAAACATGGACAGACAGCTCCAACTCGGGTTCTAATATCATAACATTATAACATTACTCACGTCATGTGAAGAATGATAAGAAAACACTAGAGAAGAAGAGTGAGAAATGATGACAGTACAGAAAAATATAGAAAAGTAGAAGTATTACCTGGTCACTATGAAGTAGTGAATTATGAGAAATTTTTATTTTGGAATTTGAGAATGTAAGACATGAACGTGTAAATGTTTTTAAAGCTAACAGGGAAACAGTTGCCATATGTGGAGGGGAGCCAAAAATTCTTCCCCAGAGAAAATGAAGTCTCTTGATAGAGACACTATCCCCAATACAAGGTGAAAAATTAAAAACACTTCAAAATTGGATGGTCATAGTGTGAAAATCGTTTCACATCCCACTTTCAATCAGAGTAGGGGTGTGATATATGCTCTAGAATTGCTGGACATAGAGGAAAAAGAAATTGAGAATGAACTGAAAAGTCAAGGAGTAGTAAAAGTAGCCAGAATGAGAAAGAGAGTTGGAGAACAACGTATTCCTCTTGCTACTTTGATTGTAACATTTGATCAAAATAGATTACCAAATGTTATTAAAGCTGGTTGGCTATCTTTGAAGGTGAAACCATATATCCCTTCACCATTACGATATTATCATGGTCAAATGTATGGCCATTTAAGCCAAAATGCAAGGAAAAACTAAATAATAAGCCAGCTGTTTGTGCCAACTGTGGAAAAAATAATCATGGTGCATGCATAGAAAAATCAAATTGCATTCATTGTGGGGAAGCACATTCAGCTACATCTAAAAGCTGCATTAAGTTTATTTTTGAAAAAGAAATTCAGGCCATTAAGACCATGGAAAGGGTTACTTTTAAAGAGCTCATGAAAAGCAGATAAGATCAGGGCAACCTTTTTCAATGGTTCTGAAGAAAAACTTACCAAAGCACACAGACGAAAACCGTATCCTTATTCTAACATAAAGAAACATATGAAAGTAGTTAAAGAGGTTGAAAGTCCCATCGAAAATCTATATCCAGAAATTGTAGAAAAATCAAAACAGATACCCAAAGATCTGAAAATTATTCAAAAGCCAACTACGCCTATTCAAAACAATAGTACAAACCCCTCTCAGGCCATGTCCTTGCGTGATCTGATGGAGGTTCACTTGAAACCAATTTACCTGGTGAACCTGTAGTGGGGAAGGTGCAAACACATAACAACTTACAACCTTTTAATCGAAAAAGAGAGATTGACCTCCATCTCTCTCGCCTCCTACCATAAGAAACATTAAAGTCACGACTTCAAATAAATATGATGTCTTGTCTGCTAATATTTTTGGTCAACTGGAAGGTAAATTGAATAAATTAGAAATTCAAGTTGAGGTCCACCATCCTCCTCAACAATTAGATCAAAAGGACACAAAGAAAATGACGAACACAAAACCCAATATATCAAGATCCTCTCTAGAGATAGCACCGGTAAATATTGTTAGAACAAATATTGCCAATAGGAAGACTTTATCCAAGGTGTCTTCCAAAAAATAAACCATAGTTTTTTCCTCCATTCTGCACTGGAATTGCTAGGGTTTAAGGGCGAAATATTAAGAGATTAAGCTCCTCTTACATGAGCACTCCCCTATAACTGTGTCTACAGGAAAGCAAGCTCGATGCTAATACTCCTTGTCCTCGAGAGTATGTTAGCTATAGGACACCATATGATCATCGAGTAGGGAGTCATGGGGGAAGTCTTATATACGTTCATTGCGATGTTCCCAAAACATCTTTGTCCATCTGTACCCCTCCAAATGATAACATCTCATATGATAATATAGTAGAAGGGATTAAACAACTCCCACAACCTTTTCTCGTACTAAGAGATCCTAATAGTAGACATCCTTTATGGGCTGATGTTTTGGCAAGCGCAAGGGGTAATACTGTATCATCAATTTTGGCAAATAAAGATGTAGGACTCCTTAATACAGGAGAGCCCACACACTTTCATGTCCAGACAGGTACCTTTTCCTGCACTGACCTATCAGTTGCAAGCTCTAACTGTCTTCTCGATTTTAATTGGAGAACATTAGATGATTGGCATACGAGTGATCATGCACCAATCATTATAAACACCAACAATGGTCCACCTTTACAGATCTTGCCACGATGGAATCTCGATAAGGCAGACTGGGATAGATTTCGGGAGCTAAGAGAAATTGAAGGAAATGCAGAACAGTTTGAAAGTGTTGATGATGCCATAGATTTTACTTAATGGGACTCTTCACATAGCAGGAGCCAATTCCATTCCTAAAACAACAGGGATATTCAAACAACGACCAGTCCCCTGGTGGTCATCAGAACTAACTGCCCTGCACAGAGCCACAAGAAAGTCTTTTAACTTGATTGAGCAGGCGCCGTACTGTGGAGAATTTAGTCGTATACAAGAAATGTAGAGCACAGTTCTGTCGTGCCATGAAAGAAGCTAGGCGCCACTCTTGGGTGTCATTTGTTTCCTCCATCAACAGTAGAACACCAACATCATCTGTATGGAGGAAAGTGAAAAATAAAGCAGGAAAATTTACCCCAAACCCCCACCAGTGTTAGTGGTAAAGTGTCAGTATATAGCTGGAGCAACCAAAGTTAGCAATGCCCTAGCTGACCATTTTTCCAAATGTATCGTGCAAGTGTGAAGCATCTCCTTTGAAGAAAAGAAAGTTTTAAATTTCGCAACAAGAAAGCAAGTCATACAATTCTCCTTTTACTGAAAGAGAATTTGATTCTGCACTTGCTACGTGTAATGACACAGCCCCTGGACCCGATGGAATTCCATATGCAATGATTAAACATGTGCCTTTCAATACAAAGTTATTTATTTTAAGCATTAATAATAGAATATGGCATGATCTTAGTTATCCAAGTATTTGGGAACTAGCCATTATTTTAGCCTTTTTAAAACCCAGTAAGGACAAGTTTTTAGCAGCAAATTATAGGCCAATTGCATTGACATCTTGTTCATGTAAAATCATGGAGAAGATGGTCGATGCAAGACTGATGTGGTACCTTGAAAAGAAGGGCATTTTATCACCAATTCAATGTGGATTCAGAAAAGTGCACTCAACGACTGATGTGTTGATACGACTTGAGTCCTCTATTTGTGAAGCCTTTACTTCCAAACAGCACCATGTGACAGTCTTTTTTGACCTTGAAAAGGCATATAATACCACATGGAGATATGGTATACTTAAAAGAATTCATGAGTTTGGATTGAGAGGAGAGCTACCACTATTTATTCAGTCATTTCTTTCACATAGAGTTTTTCAAGTGAGAGTTGGGGAAACTCTATGAGAGAGTAAATGCCAGAAAGAAGGGGTTCCTCAGGGTAGCGTGCTGAGTGTAACCCTGTTTGCACTAGCAATTAATGGGATATCCTCAGTCATTCCCCGGGATGTTCTCTCAACATTATTTGTGGATGATCTCTCTATATCATTTGCTGGAGCTAGAATGGCAATGGTTGAGAGAAAAACACAACTCTTAATTGACAAAATTATGCAGTGGGCCTATATGAATGGATTTAAGTTCTGACAAGTAAAACTACAATTTTCCATTTCTGTCGTATCCAGGGAGTACATATAGACCCGGATATATACATCAAAGGTCAACGGATCCCATGTGCAAGTGAAGCTAAATTTTCAAGGTTGATATTTGATTGTATGGTTACATAGGTTTTATTTTAAAGCATTAAAGGCTAAATGTCTTGAGGGTTTGAATCTTTTAAAAGTATTGTCCTTTACATCATGGGGGGCAGACCTCAATACTATTTCAAAATTATACAAGGCCTTGATTTTTTCCAAAATTAGTTATAGATGTGAAATATACACCTCAGCCACCCCAAGCCGGTTAAAAATATTAGATTCTATGCATCATGCTGATATTAGATTGTCCACAGGAGTGTTTAGAACTTCACCTATCACAAGTCTCCTTGTTGATGCTGGCGAGTTGCCTCTAGACCTTTACCGAATGTCTTCTATTATTTGGTATTGGTTTAGATTGCAAAGACTCCCTAATTCTTTAGCTTTTCATACTGCAACCCTTGTAAGGCACTCAACATACTTTGAGTTGCACCCAAAATCTCCTCAACCTTATGGCTTTTGGGTGAAACAATTATTAAACAGTCTTGATATAATAAGAATTAAGGTGCTTCCATTCAAGGTATCATCAAAGCCTCCATGGAAATTACCTGACGTATCTTTTTGTAAATACTTTATTGGAGTTAAGAAGAATATAACTGACTTAGAATCCAGGTCTCTTTTTATGGAACATGTTGCAGAACATAGGGGATCGACTTTTATATAGACTGATGGCTCCAAATCTGAATCTAACGTTGGATTTGGAGCACATAGTAATGATTTTTATTATAGAGGTGCACTTCCTCTAACAACTTCCATATTTTCTGCCGAACTGTATGGCATACTAACTGCTATTGAGAAAATAGCTTTGGAAGAGGAGGGTAATTTTACAATTTTTAGTGATGCAAGGAGTGTTCTTCGAGCTTTAGAAGTTTTTAATTCTAGTAACCTTTTAGTTTTAAAGATTTTAGAATGGCTTTTTATTATTGGCCTGAAAGGTATACCGTTTCGATTTTGTTGGGTTCCAGCACATGTAGGTGTGTCTGGGAATGAGAAGGCAGATTTTCTGGCGAAGAATGCGCATCCGAGTTGCCACCAAGAAGGTATCCCATTGCGTGTAAAGATTTCCTACCTTACATCAAGAAATTGGTTTGTAATAAATGGCAACAGTACTAGGATAGTCTAGATGGCAATAAAATGAGGGAAGTAACAAATATCATATCACCTTGGAGGTACAACATGATGCCCCGAAAATGGGAGACGACTCTTTGTCGTCTCCGTATTGGTCACACGAGGTTGACACACGAGTTTCTGCTGAAGGGCCAACACCAACCGTATTGCGACGACTGTTTAGTACCTTTAACAGTGAGGCATTTGTTGACCGAATGCCCTAATTTTACTAACTTAAGAAATAGACATCTGTTTGAGGCTCGAGGTGAGGATGGCAGGTTCATCCTTGCCAAGATTCTTGGATATGATGTGTCCTATGCGAGCGGCATTTTTAGATTTATTTCAGAATCAGGTCTTCTGAAAACTATTTAACTTCTATAATGACATTCAACTTTTATGGTTTTAATTGAATATTCTTTTAATTTTTATATAAAATAAATGATATCGGCGTCAATGACCTTAGATGTCAGGATGCCAGAAAACCTTAAATCAATCAATCAATCCTCACTGGGCTATTTTTCCTTGTTGGAGCCCTTGGGCTTATAGCATCTTGCTTCTCCAACTAGAGTTGTAGCTTGGCTTTTAATAATAATAACAATAATAATATATACCCCATTCAGCGTATTTAATAAACAATGAAAAATTGAAAATAGAAATCGATTTCAATCAATTTCCTTTTAGCAGTGAAGATAATATTCTTATAAGTGATAGGCATTCATATTCTTACTTAACCATAAACAAGGATTTAGCAAATAAGCACGCTAACCCACAAGAGCATCATTCCCTTTAATATTAATTGAGTGAAATATATAATTTCACATATCCATAAATATGTTCCGTTACCAAGTGCCATCTTTTAAATACACTAATTTGTAAAATAAATAATTATTTATGTAAATATACTATAATGTATATATGTTATACACTGTAAGATTGTGAATGTGTATTTCATAATAAAAGATATAAACACAAAGCAACAATGATATCTTTATAGTTTTTCCAGGAACAAGAAATTATAATAGTGGAAATAATAAGCGAACTTGTTTTTTAGATCAAAGGAACATCCTTAAACATATTCCTGTATAGATATTTGGGCACTCATGTGAGAGCACAAACAGAAACACAGATACACACACATACACAAACACACACACACACACACACACACACACACACACACATATATATATATACATATATATATATATATATATATATATATATATATATATATATATATATATATATATATATATATATATATTATTACTATTATTATTATCTGCTGGGCTACATCCCTAGTTGGAAATGCAGGATGCTATAAGCCCAAGGGCCCCAAGAGGGAAAATAGCCCAGTGAGGAAAGGAAACAAGGAAAAATAGAAATATCTTAAGAACAGTAACAACATTAGAATAAATATTTCCTATACAAGCTATAAAAACTTAACAAAACAAGAGGAAGAGAAATAAGGTAGAATAGTGTGACCGAGTGTACCCTCAAGCAAGAGAACTCTACCTCAAGAAAATGAAAGACATCCTACAGAGGCTATGACACTACCAAAGACTAGAGAATAATGGTTTGATTTTGGAGTGTCCTTCTCATAGAAGAGCTGCTTACCATAGCCAAAGTCTCTTCTACCCTTACTAAGAGGAAATTAGTCACTGAACAATTACAATGCAATAGGTAACCCTTTGGGTGAAGAATTGTTTGGTTATCTCAAATATGTATGTTTATATAATATGTATGTGTATATATTATATATACATGCACATATGTGTACACATATATATCTATGGATTTATTCATACATATACATATATTACACACACACAAACACACACACATATACTGTATATATATATATATATATATATATATATATATATATATATATATATATATATATATATATATATATATGAAATAAATAAATCCTCTTATTATTATTATTATTATTATTATTATTATTATTATTATTATTATTATTATTATTATTATACTATTATTATTACTTGTTTGTAGGTTGTAGGCTGGCCAGGACACCAGCCACCCGTTTTGATACTACTGCTAGAGAGTTGTTGGGTCTTTTGATTGGCCAGGCAGTATTACATGGAACCCCTATCACTGGATACGGCTCATTTTCCTTTGCCTACACATACACCGAATAGTCTGACCTATTCTCTCCACATTCTCTTTTGTCCTTATACACCTTCTAACACTGAGATTACCTAAAAATTCTTCTTCGCGCAAGGGGTTAACTACTACACTGTAGTTGTTCAGTGGCTAATTTCTCTAGGTGAGGGCAGAAAAGACTCTTTAGGTATGGTAAGCAGCTCTTCTTGGAGAAGGACACTCCAAAATCAAACCAGTATGCTCTAGTCTTGGGTAGTGCCATGGCCTCTGTACCATTGTTTTCCACTATCTTAGGATAGAGTTCTCTTTCTTGAGGGTACACTCAGGCACACTTTTCTATCTTGTTTCTCTTCCCTTTTTCAAGATTTTACAGTTTATATCCGAAAAATTTATTATAATGTTATTTTCCTTAAACTTTTCTTGTAGTACATTTCCTTTCCTCACTGAGCTATTTTCCGTTTTGGGGCCCTTAGGTTTATGGCATCCTGCTCTTCCTGCTAGGGTTGTAGCTTAGCAAGTAATAATAATAATAATAATAATAATAATAATAATAATAATAATAAGCTACAACCCTAGTTGGAAAAGCAGGATGCTATAAGCCCAGGAGCTCCAATAGGGAAAATAGCCAGGTAAGAAAAAGAAACAAGGAAAAGTAGAATATTTTAAGAAAAGTAACAACATTAAAATAAAGATCAATATAACTATAAAAAAATTAACAAAACGAGAGGAAGACAAATAAAATAGGACAGTGTGCCCGAGTGTACCTTCAAGCAAGACAGTGAAAGACCATGGTACAGAGGCTATGGCACTACCCAAGACTAGAGAACAATGGTTTGATTTTGGAGTATCCTTCTCCTAAAAGAGCTGCTTGCTATAGCTAGAGTCTCTTTTACCTTTACCAAGAGGAAAGTGGCCGCTGAGCAATTACAGTGCAGTAACCCCTTGGGTGAAGAAGAATTGTTTGGGAATCTCAGTATTGTCAGGTGTATGAGAGACAGAGGAGGATATGTAAAGACTAGGCCAGACTATTCGGTGTGTGTGTAGGCAAAGGAAAAATGAACCGTAACTAGAGAAAAGGATACAATGTAGTACTGTCTGGCCAGTCAAAGGACCCCATAACTCTCTAGCGGTAGTATCTCAATGGGTGGCTGGTGCCCTGGCCAACCTACTACCTATAACTTACACGTTTAAAATGTATATATTATACATATATATATATATATAATTATATATATGTATATATATATACATATACATATATATATATATATATATATATATATATATATATATATATATATATATATATATATATATATATATATATATATATGTATGTGTATATATATATATATATATATATATATATATATATATATATATATATATATATATATATATATATATATATAAGTGGCCATATAAGGTTGGTTTGGTGTGAATGATTGGCAAAGGTTTTTGCATCATTTATATTACACATTTAAAGCAAATGAATAAAGAAAATTACTCTTAATTTCAGAAGACAGAAATCTAGCATGACCACTTTGAGGTAAACTTATCACTCCCTTTGTCCATTACATTACCTCTCAAGTCTCTACAGCCTCAGCATTTTATTAAATGATTGATGATGAAGGTCTGTCTATATATATATATATATATATATATATATATATATGTATGTATATATATATATATATATACATACATATATATATATATATATATATATATATATATATATATATATATATATATATATATATATATATATATATATATATATAGTCTATAAGATATTTTCTGCTACAGGTAAATAAAGAATTCCACTTCACTGACGAAATCAAGACTCTGGTCTATGATAGACCTGAAGGAGGTGCAAATGGTGGAAAAAATCTCGAACAGCAAATTTTATTTAGTGACAATACAGGTATTTATGGGCATCAAAGAGTCACATAAGGGGGGTGGGCAGTCTTATGTGTACTTTCAATGGCTTTATTCAATAAGTTTGGCCTTAGCATAAACATTGACAATATAATAACCGCATTGAAAATACAATTGAAATTAGAGTGTTACATTCAAGGCTTTAGCTGTTTAATTTGAGTAGATTCAGATGGCTGTTACTAAGTGCACTATTCAGAAGAAAATGTAGATAGGGTATTCTTCTTTATTTGTATGTGCATTGCTTTTTAAACATACATTACATAGCTTCCCCCCCCCCTTGAATTAGATATCTGCGTGCTACTTTGTTAGGGCCTTGTAAGTCTGACAACATGTGGTAACTTTCCCCACAACATGGCGTAGGATCTGGAGATCATTGGAGGAGGTAGGAGACTGAAAAAAATATTCAGGGAGAACCAATACATCGCCATATACCATTTAAGCCTCTGAGACATTCATTGTGTCTTTGGAAGTGGTCCTTATTCTAAAGAGGACTGAGGGAAATTTTAAAAACCATATTGGGACCACAAAGTTACTTTGAGGGTTCGATGGAAACGCTCCACCGTTCCATTGGCTGCAGGGTTGTATGCAGTAGTCTGGTGTAGGGTGATGCCGAGAAGATGCTATAATGAACACAATTTAGATGTGAAATTGGTACCTCTGCTAGAAGTGATATGCTCTGGGAAGGCGAATCTTGCTATCCATCTGGATAGTAAGGACGCAGTACATGAGGCGGGTGTTGCGCCGTGTATGTTGATAGCCTTAGGTCAGCAAGTGGAGCAATTGATGACTGTGATAAGCTAACAGTGTCCTTGTGATGTGGATAGGGGGCCTTCCACGTCAACGTGAATGTGGACAATATGACATTGAGGTTCATGTAAAGTGCCTGCGCTCAAATCCGTGTGTCAATGCAATTTTAAAGATTGACATTAAGTACAGGTTTGATTCCAATCCTTGACCTCTCTAGTAATGCCTTGTCATATGAACTTTAACTTCAGTAATTGTGTATTAAATTGATGTGAGCGGTGTGAGAGATCAATTGAAACAACTGTCAGTATATGGAGACAGGTATTCACGCATGTGGCCTACCAATACAGATGTTACAGAGGAGGGTGGCATTGGAGTCACTGAGTGTGACGTTTCCAATGGAGAGGTGTGCAGGATGTCCTGCAGGTTGGGTACTCAGGGTCCTTTCGCTGGGTTTCTGACAAGGCCTTGTAATCCATTCTGAAGTGGACAGAGGCTAGCGTGTTTCTGGAAAGAGCGTTGGTGATGGGATTTAGTTTACCAGGGATGTGTTGAATGGTGCAGTTGTATTGAGAGATATCTTTGTTGACAGGCAGACCCGGTATTGGACTGTCTAGTGAAGGCATGCACAAGGGTTACATGGTTTGTGCAAAGGACAAAGGATGTGCAATTATAAGAAGTGGTCGAATTGACGGACAGCCAAATACACCACCAATAGTTTGCGGTCGAAGGTAGAGGAACTGGATTTTGCCTTGGAAAATTTTCTGCTGAAGAAGGCCAATTAGCAGGGTGATCTGTTCCTGTATCACCCCTATAATGATGCCACTGTCGTCAGTGGAGAGTGGCAAAGTGCAGTTGGCACAGAAAAGATGAGCGCCATAGCAGTTGATAATGCTTTCTTTGCGTTGGAGAAGGCCGCCGTCTGAAGAGGACCTAACTTCAGGTTTTTTGGTTTTCCCTGGTAGCAGTTTTAGAGGGGAGCAAATTGACGGTGATATCTGGCTAGAACTGGTGATAATAGTTCACCATACCCAAGAACTCCTGCAATGCTTTGACAGCCAAGAGTGTGGGGAACTTTTGTATTGCTAATACCTTCTCACGGAGTGATGCGATGACCAAGAATGGCATTCCTTTGCACCAAGGATACACTTGTCATTCCTGACTTTAAGGCTGTTCTGCTACAGGCAGCCAAGGATGATGTCTAGGTAACATAAGTGGTCTTTTTGGGAGGGGAAACATACCACTGTATTATCTATATAACATACCCAGAAAGGGAAGTCCCCTAAGGTGTTATCTATGAGTCATTTAAATGTGGTCCTTGCATTATGAAGACAAAAGTTGTAGCAATTGAAAGTATACGAGGGGGAACCCAAAAGTAACCGGAATTGTGTCATAGAATTTTATTCAGCTATTGTTACATGTTTATAGTCTTATCACCTTCAAAGTACTCTCCATTTGAAGCAATGCACCAGTCCAGACGTGTTTTCCATTGTTGAAAGCAGTTCTGGAACTCTTGTGAAGTTATTTTTTTTAATGACTCCATTGTTTTCTTCTTAACCTCTTCGACGTCTGCAAAACGTTTTCCTTTGAGGACTTTCTTCATTCGGGGGAACAAAAAAAAGTCACAGGGAGCAAGATCGGGTGAATAGGGAGGGTGGGTAAGTAGGGTCATGCCATTCTTGGTCAGAAACTGTCTCATACTCAAGGCGGTGTGCGCTGGTGCATTGTCGTGATGAAGCCACCACCCTCCACTTTGCCACAGTTCGGGGCGTTTCCGTCTCACGGAATCTCGCAAACGCTTCAGCACTGCCAAGTAAAGCGTCTGGTTAACAGTGTGACCTGTAGGAACGAATTCTTTGTGGACAATTCCTTTCACATCGAAAAAAAAACAAATCAGCATCGTCTTGACACTGGACTTCACTTGAAAACGACGGAGTCATTAAAAAAAATAACTTCACAAGAGTTCCAGAACTGCTTTCAACAATGGACCGGTGCATTGCTTCAAATGGAGAGTACTTTGAAGATGATAAGACTATAAACATGTAACAATAGCTGAATAAAATTCTATGACACAATTCCGGTTACTTTTGGGTCCCCCCTCGTATGTGCTGAAGAGGGTGGGAATGGTCTTGGGAATTTTTTCTGGATTCATGCACACCTGATAATACCCCTTCAGGAGGTCGAGGGTCAGAAAGTACTTAAGCACTATGAAGGTAGATGGTGATGTAGGGGTTATGGTAGCGGTCAGGATCTGCCTTCATTTAAAGATGCCTTTAATTCCTTCTTTTTCAGGACAATTGACAGGGATTATGACCATGGGTTTAAGGCCTTTTGACAAAGCCCATTTAATTCATTTCAGTAAATGCGTGTTTAGCAACTGCCAAATGGTCTGGGGCCAAACGTCTGAATCTTACAAACGCAAGTGCCCCATCGTTTTGATGTGGTGATAGATACGTCGGCATAGGCATCTGTTGATGTGCCGATGTGAAGAGCAAGGTCAGAGGGAGGAGATGGTAATTAAGAGGTAGTGTTGACTAAGTATGATGTGCGATGTCAACCATATGGAAATGGGTTAGGAAATCTTCACTAATGAGAGGCAGTGTAACGGCAGTTATGGCGAATTTCCACTGGTATTGGGTGGTGATAGCAGATCCGTTGGTAGCCACCAAGCGGATATCAGCAGTTTTGGAATGATGTGGTCTCAACCTTCATCAGCAGTGGAGTTGTTGATGTAGTTAGTGACGGTGGGGAAGTGGCTGTTCATAAGGGAGTTGGCGCTCTTCATCAAGTCCTTCATGAGCAAGGTATTGACGTCAGGAAGGGCAATTCGCACAGGTTTTAGTAGGTGTTTTACCGAAAGGGCATGAAATAGGTTCACTTCACGTGGAGAACCATCTGCAGAAAGGTGAAGGTGCACAATACTGATCGTTTCTCTGAGGGCCATCAATTTTTTTTTTTTTTTTTTTTTTTTTTTTTATGTTTGTGTTACCCCAGGTCCCTCAGTGTGAAGCACTTCGTATAACCACCAGAAAATTGCTAATGCATCTTTCGGTGTATTTTGCATCTTCCAGTCTTGGATGGTGTGGGATGAATCTTAGGTATTTATCGAGCTTATTCTTAAATACATCTATACTCACTCCTAATATGTTTCTTAGATGAGCTGGCAGCGCATTAAATAGTCGCTGCATTATCGATGTTGGTGCGTAGTGGATTAATGACCTGTGCGCCTTCCTTAGTTTTCCTGGTATAGTTTTGGGTACTATTAATCTACCTCAGCTTGCTCTTTCTGATATTTTTAGCTCCATGATTTTTTTCAGTAATTCCTTTGATTTATTTCCATGCTTGTATTATCATGTAGCGTTCTCTTCTCCTTTCTAGACTGTACAATTTAAAAATTGCAGTCTTTCCCAGTAGTCATGGTCCTTAACTTCTTCTATTCTAGCAGTAAAGGACCTTTGTACACTCTCTATTTGTGCAATATCCTTTTGGTAGTGTTGGTACCATATCACATTGCGGTACTCGAGTGTACTACGAACATAAGTTTTGTAAAGCATAATCATGTGTTCAGCTTTTCTTGTTTTAAAGTGTCTGAATAGCATTCCCATTTTTGCTTTACATTTAGCCAACAGTGTTGCTATTTGGTTGTTGCATAACATATTCCTGTTTAACATTACACCAAGGTCTTTAATTGCTTCCTTGTTTGAGATTGTCTCGTTATATAGGTCCCCTGTATGCATATACCATTCCTTCTCTGTTTCCATAATTTATTGATTTGAATTTATCGGAGTTAAATACCATTCTATTTATCTCTGCCCATTCATATATTTTGTTTAGATCTCTTTGTAATGAGTTCCTATCTTCATCACAAGTAATTTCTCTACTTATTCTTGTGTCATCGGCGAAACTTCTCACTACAGAGTCTTTAACATTACAGTCTATGTCTGAGATCATAATAACAAATAGCAGTGCAGCTAATACCGTACCCTGTAGCACGCCAGATATTACCTGAGCATCATTTGATTTCTTGTCATTTGCAACCACTATCTGTTTTCTGTTTTACAGAAATTTTTTTACCCATTTTCCTATCTTTCCCACAATATTACGCGCTCTCATTTTTTTCTCTAATATATTATGGTCTACCTTGTCAAAGGTTTTTGCAAAATCTAGATAAATCACATCTGTGTCTTTTTCATTTATCATATTTTTGTATATATTTTCATAGTGTGCTATCAGTTGGGTTTGTGTACTTTTTCCGGGAACAAAACTGTGTTGACCTATATTAAATAAATTATTTTTAACTAAATGATTCAATTTTTTCTTTTTTATTACCCTTTCCTACACTTTCATAATATGTCATGTTAAACTAACAGGTCTATAATTGCTTGCCTCTAGTCTTGATCCACTTTTGAAAATAGAGGTTATATAAGCTAATTTATGTTTAACATATATCTCGCTCATATCTACACTTTGTCTTAGCAGTATTGCAAGCGGCTTTGCGATAGTGTGTGCAGTTTTTTTTAACAAAATCGCTGGAACTCCATCTGGCCCGGCCGCCAATGCATTTTTAATTTCGCTTATATCCTGCACAATATCTGCTTCATTAATATCTATATCCGTTAGATATTCAACATTTTCTTCTCTCATTTCTGTTTCATTATTCTCATTCGTAATTCTTGGCATTAATTCACTCTTATATTTTTCTCCTAATATGTTGAATATTTCCTCTTTTTATTCGTTAACCGTCCTTCAATTCTTAGAGGGCCTATTTCTAATCTCCCGTTATTCATCTTTTTTGCATAGGAGTATAGAACTTTGGGTTTTTTTTTTTTGATATTTTGAAGTGTCCTTTCTTCAAAGTCCCTTTTTCATTTTCTTTCGATTGTATAATCTTTTGCTCTGCATTTTCTATCTTACATTTTGCTTCCATCATTTTCCATACATTTTTTCTTTTGCAATATTTTTCTTCCACTTTCTAATTTTCTGAAATAAGATCCTTCTGTCTCTTGGTATGCATGTCTGATGTTTATTTTTTTTTTTTCGGTACATATTTTTCAAGAATTTTCTTCAGCATTTTGTACAGTATATTATCACTTATGAATGCATTTATCCAATCTTTATTCAATTCTTCATTTATTTCTGACCATTTTATATTCTTACTATGAAAATTATATTTTCCATATCCTTCCCATCGTTTTGTGCTTTTACCTCTGTGTTCACTTGCTTGGGAATGTACAATTAATTCTATGACATTTTGGTCTGAAATTCCCGTGTTATACACTATTATTTCTTTAACATAATTCACCTCATTCACAAATAATAAATCTAGGACATTGTCCTTTCTTGTTGGAATGTGGTTTATTTATTGCATATTATGTTCTAATAGCATATCTTGAAGCCTTTCAAATTGCCTCTTATCTTCTGCGCTACTATTACTCTGTTTTTTATATGCATATATACAACTACTTTCTTCTATCTGTTCTTTCCAATCCACAAAAGGAAAGTTAAAATCTCCGGATAGGAGTACTGTATATTTCAGTCTTTAAGGTTTCTACATATATCATATTTTTTCTATTTTTATGTCAAACTCCTTAGTATTTGGGGGTCTGAAAACTACAATGTTCACTAGTTTTTCGTATTGGGTTGTTGAGAGAACTGGAAGATGTTGCCTACACCAGCAGCTAGCAATAGTGAGTACTGCTCCAGGAGGTATTATCTTATGCATCATACTATATTGGAGTGTCTTTGCTCGGAAAAACCAATTGGATGTATCTGGGAAGATGTTATTGGGGAATGCAGAGAGGGCATAATCTGCTTTGCTGCTGGAGTGGGCCATGACCTTGAAATAGAACTAAACCTCAGAACACTGAAACCAGGCAAACACAATTCTTCTGGTAAAGGGTGGGGGGTTTCTCTGTGGATGCATGGACAGATGAGTCGTGGTTGGTGTAGACTTCATTGGAGAATGTAGCAGATGAAGTAGTGGCCTCAGAAGTACGAAAGTAGGACAAGCTCTCAAGTAACTAACTTTATTCAGTGCCACACAGGTATTAATAGGCCCCAAGGGGCCACATAAGGGTGACATTTGCATATGTACATTCAATGGCTTTTGACAATAAGGTTGACATTTGTATAGAAATTGACAATTTAAGAAGGGTCTTCAACTCATTAAAGGCCCAAACACTCTATGACTATACTCTCGAGCCATCATAAATCTTTGAAACAATATTTCTTGCAATGATATAAAGGATTTTATTTTAGGCAACCTTGCCAATGGATATGAGACCAGTAACTGGGTTGGTAAAAATCTCTTATAAATAACCTTTGCAAATCTCGTTATGAAGGTTAGTGCGTATCTCGCCAAGTTTTTGTGAAAAGATTGTCAGGAGAGAGTTGAACTACTAAAAATCTTTCAATCTATTTATGAGAAAACCGTTGAACAGTATCTTTTCACAGATGGTCATTCTCATATAATAGAAAGTAGTTAAAATGCTACTTTAAGCGCCATGCACCATTGCTGTGGTGGATGCAACGAACTAAAACGACTGCTTCCAGTGGTGCTTTCTATCACCCTGTATTGAATCAGTTCACACCCATCCTTTAATTGCAAGCTACAGAACATAGGGGTAAAGTTTATTCCAACAATTGACATTGGACTGATGAGATTAGATTATGTTAATTTAAGTTAGAAATATCTAGCCTAGACGATACGCAAGAACTGTAAGGATTCCTGAGTTGAGCTAAGTATAATTTGAGAACTAATGACTTACGCCCTTTGGTACTAATTCAACATACTAGGCTCCTCTAAGCCTCAGAAAACAGCCATTTGATGTATACCGTAACTTTACTGTTGGTGAAAATACTATGTCTAACAGGTTGAAATGAAATTCGGTTTATAAAATTTACAATAAAAATATAACCGAAATATAATAACAAAATATATATCCCTTAGATAACCTATTAATCCTTATGCACCCTAATTATTTAACACAAGAATGGTATCTGAAAAACAAAATGTAAAATGAAAATGCAATTACACAATTACACTAAATAGAAAGTAAACACCAAATAAATTGTTGAAGCTTTCAAACAAAACAGCTATATTAAATGACACTGACGAGATAACGAAATCTCAAATGAATATATTATAGATTACATATGTGATTCCTACACCTAATAGGTCTTGTAGTTGGTACGTGTGACTATATTTTGTAAAAAAAAAAAAAAAAAAAAAAAAAAAAAAAAAAAAAAAAAAAAAAAAAAAAGACATCCGTAGCAGCGTCAGACGTCTTCTCCCTGGGCATTACAAGCTACTCATGGTAAATAAGTTATATCTAAATACTAGAATTAATCATTACAAAATGACAATGTTCCTTGATAACTTCAAATTAGCTCTAAAAAATGTTACTTTCATTTTTGAAAAATTAAGAATTATAATTCAGGTTTCATGATTTATGATGATAAAATCATAAATCAAAGGCAAACTTAAGTTATAAAGGTCATTTTACAACAATATTAAGTACAAATTGAACATCTTTGAAACAAAGACAAGTTTTTACCACTTCTGAATAACTTAAACCTTACTTTTTGATAACTCAACAAAACATGTTGAAACAAATAAACACGGTTATAAACACAAAGTCAGGAATAATTCTATAGATCAAACAAAAATAAACTGTGCGGCTTCTCAAATAAGACACACTTCCCACAAAATAATGGTGTAATGACTGATGTAAACTACTGTATAACATGTCAGGAGAGATCCTCATCTATGAAATTTTGGTGCAACAGTGCTGCCTTGCGTGCCACATAACGCTTTGGTCAAGGTGGTGCATTGAGTATTGCAGGAGGATTTAATATTTCTGTGGGTTCCACATCTGGAATCTCTTCATGAAGTAATTCTAATGAGATCAGTTTCGAAATAGGTCTCATATATTCTACATCTCCTCTATAAACTATCACACTCTGGACAACATTATTTATGCCCTTTATCAACTGGGTAACAAACAATAAAGGATATTTGTCTCTAGTCTTATTTTCTAATAATATGAGTGAACTAAATTTTTGTATACTTATTCATTTAAACAATACTTAGGAAAATAATTTAAACAGCCTTAACACACAGATTAATATAATTATTAACACCTTACAATTAACAATAAAGACGCTGAAGGTGGCAAGCCAAATAGTACATTCGTATGTTAGACCACTTTATAGTTAAATGGAATTCCTGTCGACGAAAGGACCTCATCCAAAACGTACACGAAGTGAGAAAGGCCTATTCAGTGAGTATGTTTAGCTCATAACCACTCTGTTCTAAAAATATGAACAATATCACTATTAGCGACATGGAAACAGTAAGTCAAATAATTAAATTTCCCCAGAATTACTCAAAATTAAGCTGCACAAATTTTTACAAGGCTTCGCATAAAATAAAACTAACCAAAGCCTTAAGCTTCTTAATAATGCAACCTTTGACACAAATAACCTGGAAATTTTATATGAATAAATTGACTCAAAAGGACCAAGAATAGTTATTTAATAATTAAGGATTTAGCAAAACCATTACTTGAATATAAATGAAAGTACTAGCAATAACAAGGAATCCAACTAAAACCCACTTCCTTCAGTTGAAACCCATACCTGTTATTGTCCAGAGAGGCATATAAGTGGAAGTGACGACAACGTTCACCACAAAAGAAAGTTGCAGATAAAAGATCTAATTATGCAACACATAAAGCTAAGACTCCACTTGAGCTCATTCACACACAACAATGCTGAATGCATCAAAGTAAACCCTTGGTCATAACTTGAGGACGAGGACTTCAGAGCTCCTAAGTCTTGACGTGGCACATGATCGTGGCAAACTAAGCAAAGAAGCTATCCAGTGGTCCAGTGGGGGTTTTACAACAGCCACATATTGTACATATTCCTCACTGTATAATTATCAATGAAGAAACGCATCTGCGAAAAAAAACACTTGAAAAGGAAGATTAGTAATTTCACAGAAGGCTTAGAGGAGGAGTTGCTGCCATACTGCCAACGGAGAAATGTCCCTGCTTCTGTCTTTCAGTACATAACCATATCAGCTGTATAGTTATAACAAGGTAATAAGGGAACCAATGGAAGAGGGTTAAAAAGTGAAAAACAAGCTGATTCAATACCAACTTGGAACTATCAAACAACCACCTACTCCCTTTGAGTCAAAATATGCGGTTAATACACACAAAAATGAAAAGTTACGAATTATATTCGTAATTTTCTGGACAACGAGTACTGAATCGCCAACTTTGAACAGACAAGATTTAGCTTTGGCACAAGTTAAATATCTTTCCTTCACTGATGTGAGGTTCAAATTTAACCACACCTTTTCATACTTCATAATGTCTGAGATTCTGGCAAATCTAAATTTCCTCTATTTGGAACATCCAGTCCAAAGGAATTCAAAGGTGGGAATAGGGTTACAGTTTTTCCATAAATCAAATGAAATGGACCAAGGTACTCCTCTCTGACATCTTCTGACAAATAGGTAAGTGAATGAGAATTGATAATACACCCAGTTTCACATAAAAGCGTGTGCAACTCATTAAATGAGATGCTTTTTTTTTTTCAAGAAAAATCTATGAAGGCTACTCTTGACACTTCCAATGAGTCTTTCAAAGAAACCAACACTCGATGAAGAACGAGAGGTAATAAATGTTGTTGTCTTTCATTATGCTCATAATTCTGATTCATCTTTAATATCCTTAAGAAATCTCTCGGCTCTCTAAAATTCGCACCATTATCCAAAATGACAACATATGGGACACCAATCTTTGCCGCAAATCAGCGAAGGACCAATAAGAATTCTTAGGTCGTAAGAGAACTACACAACTCCATATGTACTGCTCTTGAGGTAGTACAGATAAACAGAAAAAAATATACCCCGTTCACTATCACTAACAGTTGAATGATCAACAATGGTTATAGTACCAGTAAAATCTAATCCAACAGAACTAAATGGTGGACACAACGGACTCTCTCCTCTGTTAAGGGAGGTGAACCTGGTTGAGGAATAGGCTTACCAACTACTTTTCTACATAACACACATATACTAATGATGTTCTTCATAATGACTCTGTCTTTTAATATCCAAAATTGCTGTCTAAGACCTAACAATATTTGACTTAACCCACAATACCCACAATGAAATTGAATGTTATGATAATGAGTTTTGATCAGTTTGGTCAAGGGATGTTTGTCAGGTAAATTAATTGAACATTGTGTTTCAGGAGACAAATCTGGGTTCTGCAATCAACCTTCTCAACAAATCAATTGATTTTCATTCATACACATATCAAGTTCTTTGGCTAAATTCAAGATTTCTGCAACTGGTTTAGGACTTTTCTGGTTGTTTCAAATATTCAAATAAAGTAGGAAAACTCTGTAACTGAGCTAATCTTATGCAGGAGTGTAGATAATTCAAATTGAACTTATCAGGGGAGTAACTATTACAAACTTTCATGACATTTGATATTACTCTCATAACTTTAGTAAGAGTAGAATACCTTCCCATACCAAATACTGGGCAAATAGGTTGGAATATGTTTGGTTCAACTAAAATCTCCAATACCACTGCAGCATTGCAAACAAATACCCTTTGAGGTGAGTACTCTTGAGGATTAAACAAAAATGAAGGTAGTACTCTTGAGGATTAAAAAAATATGAAGGTCCATGTTTCCACATCAAGTTGTTGGCTAACTTTGAAACTTCAACACCTCAGGTTACTATATCTGCAAAATTATTAATGGTAGTAACATGTAATATGCACAAATTATAATTACTTCGCACTGTGCGAATTTCTGCAACTCTATTTCTCACAAATATTTCTGTAGATTTATGAAGATATGCCCAACTAATTGTAACTTGACTGTCTGTCGTTGGATAAGAGCGTGTTGCAAGAGTGAGCACAAGTAATTCTAATTTGAGAATGGTAAATGTAGGATTTAGAGATACTCTCAGTTTATTCATAAGAAATTTACTAGACTTGTTTCCCTAATCTACAAAATAAACTACTAAACCATATGCTACTTCTGATGAACCACAAAAGAAATACAAATTTAATTTACTAGGACTAGCTACAAATCTTGGAAATTTAATGGTGGAGATCTGGCTGAGATTCCGACAAATGATCTGAAATTCTTGAACTAATGATTCAGGTAACTGTTCATCACAGGAATATTTACTGTTCCATAACTTCTGTTTGAATAACTTTCCCATGATCAAAACTGGTGACAAAAATCCCAATGGATCAAAAACACTAGAAATTACAGATGAAGCTAATCTCTTGGTATGATGCTTACACTCCTCTTTACACACTTTTTTACTTTGGTATAATGATATTTCATCACTAACAGAATTCCACGAGATACCAAGAACATTAACTTCATGTAAGTTTATTTTCTCCTGATTAATACGCATGACTTCATTAAATTCTACATCATTACTTGCCCAACATTGCAATGGCATAGATGCATCATACAAAATACTATTGATTTTAGGATATTCACTTCAAAGCTGGTCTACATGTACATAAGTCTAACAAAATTGTCTACATAAAAGTGTGAAATCAGTCTTTGCTAATGGATTTGCATGATTTTCTAAGTGATAGTTTAGTGTTTTCTGGAGCAAAATGGGGCTGATGTTACACCAAACAAGACTACTTTAAATCTATGTGTGATAATTTTCTGAAAGGTTCGGTCTTCATACCATAAAATCCTACAATAATCTCTATAATTTGGTGAAATACCTGTACGTAAGAATGCTTTCGATATTTCTGCAATAACTGCTACTGGGTTAGTGCTAAATTCAACAAGAGACTCAAAACGTTTACTGGTTATGCCAGGTTCTGTTAATAAGCAATCATTCAGACTATTGGATCTCTAGTCAGCTTTACTAGAAGCATTAAATATTACTCTAATTGGGATGGTATGGGAATTCTTGTACACTGGCTGATAAAGAAGATAATAAGTCCATCCACCTATGACTTTCAGATTGTCTAACTTTTCTTTGAATCCAAAATTTGAATATTCACTCAAGATCTTGGAATACTGTTTATAAAATTCTGGATGAGCTGCAAAAGTTTGGAAAATGACTCCAACTGACCATAAGCTTTACGATAATTAGTCGCTGGTCTTTCATCACTCTTGAATGGTAACTCAACAAAATATTGATTGTCTCCCCTTTGACAAGTATATTCAAAGTGATGTACTGATTTTCAAAGGTTTTCAATCTGATTCATTTCCGACTCTGGTAATTGAACACCAATATATGCACAAAATGAATGCTGAATGCTAATATTCTTGACAGTCTTGAGAACCATCTGTTCATTTTGGCATGGGGTAAAAAATAATGGAACCTGCTGGACTAGGGATGAGTAAAACTACTGAATAAAAGGTACTGCTTGCCACAAATCCAGAGTAATAATCAGCCCCTATTACAAGTCCTATATCACTGAGGACATCCTAGTTAATACATGGATCAGCAAGTATGATTCCCTTTTCACTATTTTTTTTTTGCAACTTTAGCAATACCAGGTATGTGCAACTCGGTATTCACGTACCTCTTAATGAGAGAATGCCTTGATGAAGCCACTGAGCTTCAGCATGGCATATCATTCCCGTGTTGAAACTTGGTGAGGGGCAAGAGGGCTCTCGAACTTTGGGAAATTGCTCCCTCAGTTCGAATCTAAATTTCTCTCTCTCTCATCTTTTTCTTTCTCTTAGTATTACTTCGACCTTCTCCTAATTTTATAAACTTTCTTACGTGGTGCTGTCCCAACTCTGCGAGTAAAATTTCCCATATGGTTATGTGTATATATGTACAAATATATGTATTTGTCTTTTTTATATATATTTTCTTTTGATGGCGTGGATGTTTCTACATCCGTTATTGCCACTGGCGTGTACATCCGTTATTGCTGCCAGCTTTGATGAATGGGAGGTGTCATGGTTGGGAGGTATTTGCACTCAAAGCTATATGTGAGAGTATTGGATAATATCAGCCATCCTGAAGATGGTTTGGACCTTTTTGGCGGAACTATTCTCAAGTGTTGGGTCTTCGGAATCCAGGGGGATCCAATGCCTTGGGTAGGACTCTCAGCTTTTGGTTGGAAGCCCATCATTACAGATATGGGGAGGATGATTCCACAGTTTCTTGGTCTCAGTCCTAACAGGTGGGTTCAGCTTACACCTGTAGTTCTATATCTGTTTTGATACTATCCTTTGGGTAGGGTATGGAGTGAACCATCTGGGAAGTATACTTTCATTGTGCTGATAGTGGAGAGTGCAAATTTAATTTCTGACGTGTGATGGCCTTATATTCTCGATCAGGTAAATCAAACTAATCCCTTTCTTTCTCTCAACCTCTTCTAGTGGATTCTTTAAGCAACGAACCCCCATCCCCTGGATATGCTAACTCTCCCCCAGCACTGTTGACGACCTCTGCTAATTTAATTAAGGTCAATTCAGTTGATGACCTAGGAACAAAAAAGGACCTCCACTACTGATGTCTTAAAACATATTAAGTCGGGTAACAAAGGGAAACTTCGAATTTTCATGTTACCCAAATTCCAATAGATACTGATTATGATATGCTATATAAAGCATTTAAATGCTACGGAGTGATAAAAGAAATAAGAATGTAACTTTAAAATAAAAAATGGCATTCATGGATATCTTATAATAATCATGAAGAAGCATTCAATGCAATATGTAACATCAATGTTATTAAAATTAATAACTTAAATGTCATGGGTGCTCTATGTGATGAGATACCAAACAATTTGGATGCATATAGGCCTACTGACTGGTATGAAAAAGATTTTGGTATAACTATGCCTCCGCAGAGAAAGCCAAAACCTCCAATGTGGCTTGTTGCCGAGCCCAAAGGGAGTAATGGGAATTATTTTAAAACTATTAAACTAATTCAGAAAAAGGTAGGAACAATTGCACCAGGTGATATCATCTTTCTTTGGGAAAAATAGCTTACTAATCTGTGTAAAATCCTGCATGTAATTAGTAATATTGTCTAACCTTAAGACAAGTAATGGTGATGGTATGTTAGATGTCAAACCTCACCTCAATTTTACTTACGGAAGGGGAGTAATCATCAATAAAAATTTGTATGAATTTACAGAAGAGGAAATACTGGCCATGTGTTCATTAACAGTGTGGAAAGTGCACAAGATTCCTGGGACGTCGATGATGATCCTTACTTCCCAGGATGCCGATGTACCTTTCCACACTGTTATTGAAAATGTAAGAATTAAATTGCGACCTTTCAAACAAAAGCCCTTACAAAGTTTCAAATGTTTCAAATTTGGACACTCTTCTAAAGTTTGTAAGAATGAAAAAAAAAAAAATGTGTAGCATCTCTTCCAGACCTTAATATGAAGACTGTACACTTAAGGAAAGCTGTTTGAAACGTAATTCAAACCATAAATCCACTGACAGGAGCTGCGAGATTTATAAGTTTGAAGATACTGCCCTCAACAAATCCAGTGTAGAACATATAAGTTTGGGACATGCCAAAAGACTACTGAATAAACCAAACAGTTATGCAAATGCATTGAAATCAAGAGAAAATATACCACAGGAGACATCAAACGCACCTAGTGCTGCCAGTCATTCCAAGAAAACAAATACATCATCTAATGGGATCTAGGACAACTGCCCCCAGGACAGTTGCCCCCCGACAACTGCCCCCAGGACAATTGCCCCCGTAGGACTACTGCCCCCCCCCCCCCCCCGGAAAATTACCCCCCATATTGCCATTTACGTAATTACTTTTTAGTAACAAATTACGAAGATATTCTTCCTAATTACTTATTCGGTCATTGAACAAATAATTGTATCTATTTCCTAAATTTATTACCATTTATGTAGTTATTTCCTAATTAGGTAATCGGTCGTACGATTTATAGTTTATTTTCGAAAGCTATCGTCAATTGGCCAATTCTGTATAGTCAAACAAATGTTTACAAAAAAAAAAAAAATAAATAAATAAAGTAAGAAGGATTATGTGTCTAATCGGTCATATGAGTTATAGTTTATTTTCGAAAGATATCGCCAATTCGCTAATTCTATATAGTCAAACAGATGTTTACAAAAAAACGCTATCAGGATTCTAGCATACAAATAGCAAACATTGTACTAGAATTTGAGAACCACGATGTATTGGTATTTTTGAGATACATAGCCCACAATTTAAAATTCTAGTATTTAAATCCCTTTTCAATATTTCTGCAACCCATCTATGTACAAATTTTAGTATATAATGTTATCTTTTTAAAACATATATTTTTTCAATCATGTATTTTTTATTAACAATAACAAAACATTAGTTTTAATAGTTATTATGTATTTTTATTTTTTTACACAATTGCCCAGTGGTTTTACAAGGGCAATTGTCCCGGGGGCAGTTTTCCTACGGGGGCAGTTGTCCTACGGGGGCAGTTGTCCCGGGGGCAGATGTCAGGGGGCAGTTGTCCGGGGGGCAGATGTCCGAGGGGCAGTTGTCCTGATACCCATCTAATGATAGTAAGGTTTTGCATGACAAGGTAAGCATATTGCCTTCCAAGGCTTTGCCATGGTGTATTAAAACTGCAGCACTGCCCATTTCTATACAACCTTCAGCCCCCATTACCAACAATAACACTAACCTTTCTCAGGCCATGTCCTTGCCAGATTTGATGGAGGTTCTACTTGAAACCAAGTCACCAGGTGCACCTGTGGTGGGGAAGGTGCAAAAACCTGGTAGCTCACCACCTATTAATCAGAAAAGAGAGAGACCTCTATCTCTCTCACCCTTCCATAAGAAATATTAAGAGTTATGACATCAAATAAATATGGTGTTTTGTCTGTTGATGTATCTGATCGGCCAGAAGACAATTTAAATAAATCAGAAATTCAAGTTGAGGTCCACCATCCCCCTCAACAATTGAATGAAAAGAACAACAAGAAAATCACAAACACAAAATCCAATTTATCAAGACTCTCTCTAATAAAACCACTGGGAAATAGTGTTAAATAAAAAATTGCTAATGGGAAGACTTCATCTAAAAGTTCTTCCAAAAAATAAACCATACTTTTTTCCTCCAATTTGCAATGGAATTATCGTGGTTTAAGGGTTAAATATGAAGAACTTAAGCTCTTAATTGACGAGCATTTCCCCATATTTGTATTTCTACAGGAGAGCAACCTTGATGCTAATACCCCTTGTCCTCGCAAATGTATGAGCTATAGGACACCATAAGATTACCGAGTAGGGAGCCATGCTGAAAGTCTCATATGCGTTCGTCGAGATATTCCCCAAATACCTTTATCTATTCGTACACCTCGGCAGGCAGTGGTTGTACAGATTGCTATAGGAAGGAAATATACAATCTGCTCTCTGTACTTGCCTCCAAATGATAACATATTCTATGATGATTTAGTAGAGGTGATTCAACAGCTCCCTCAATCTTTTCTTTTACTTGGAGATTTGAATGGTAGACATCCTTTGTGGGGCGATGTTTTAGCAAACACCAGGGGCAATATTGTATCATCAATTGTGAAAAACGAGGATGTTGGACTCATTAATACAGGAGAGCCCACTCACAGAGGTACCTTTTCCTGCATTGACCTTTCAATTTCAAGCTCTCACTGCCTTCTTGATTTCGACTGGAGGACATTAGATGATTGTCATAATAGTGATCATGCACCAATCATTATGAACACCAACAAATATCTCCAAGATGGAATCTTGACTAGGTGGACTGGGATAGATTTCGTGAGCTAAGCGAAATTGAATTAAATGCAGAACAGTTTTAAAGTATTGATGATGCCATAGACATACTGAATGGAACCCTTCATACAGCAGGAGCTAATTCAATTCCCAAAACAACAGGGTTATTCAAACGACAACCAGTCCCCTGGTGGTCTTCAGAACTAACTGCCCTGCACAGAGCGACAAAAAGAGCTTTAACTCAACTGCGCAGACATTGTACTAAGGGCAATTTGATTATATACAAGAAATGTAGAGCACAGTTCCGTCGTGCCTTGGAAGAGGCTAGGTGCCAGTCATGGGTGTCTTTTGTTTGCTCCATTAGCAATAGAACACATGATCTGTATGGAGGAAAGTAAAAAAGATTGCAGATAAATTCACCCCCAACCCACCACCAGTGTTGAGGGTGAATGGTCAGTATGTGACAGGAACAACCGAGGTTAGCAATACCCAGGCTGATTATTTCTCATATGTGTCATGCAAGTGTGAAGCAGCTCCAGGTTACTAGCTTAGGATCATTGAAGAAAAAATAATTTAAAATTTTGCAACATGAAGGGAGGAGTCATACAATTCTCTTTTTACTGAAAGAGAATTTGATTCTGCACTGGCTACGTGTAATGATACAGCCCCTAGACCCGATGGAATTCTATATGCAATGATTAAATGTGTGCCTGTTAATACCAAGTTATTTTTTTTTAAGCAAGTGTTCGGGAATTAGCCATTATTTTAGCATTTTTAAAACCCGGAAAGAATAAAGTTTTAGCTTCAAACTATAGACCAATTGAATTGACATCTTGTTTATGTAAGATCATGGAGAAAATGGTCAATGCAAGACTGATGTGGTACTTAGAAAAGAAGGGTATTTTATAACCCATCTAGTGTGGATTTAGGAAAATGCACTCAACGACTGTGTTAATACGGCTGGAGTTCTCTATTTGTGAAGCCTTTGCTTCCTAACAGCACCATGTAACAGTCTTTTTTTTTTTTTTTTACAATGAAAAGGCATATGACATGGTATACTGAAAACCATTCATGAATTGGTATTAAGAGGAGGGCTACTGCTGTTTATTAAATCATTTCTTTCACATAGATTCTTTCCAGTGGTTGAGCGGGAAACTCTATTGGAGAGAAAATGTCAGGAACAAGGAGTTCCCCAGGGTAGTGTGCTGAGTGTGACCCTATTCGCGCTAGCAATTAATGAAATATCCTCAGTCATTCCCTAATATATTCTCTCAACACTATTTGTTAATGATATCTCCAAATCATTTGCTGGAGCTAGAATGGCGACAAAATTATTCACTGGGTTGATATAAATAGGTTTAAGTTTTCAACAAGCAAAACTACTATTGTCCATTTCTATCGTATCCGGGGAGTACATCCAGACCCAGATATATACATTAAAGGTCAATGGATCCCATGTGTAGGTGAAGCTAAATTTTTAGGATTGATTTCCAATTGTAGGCTTACATGGGTTCCTCACTTAAGGGCATTGAAAGCTAAATGTCTTGAGGATCTGAATCTTTTAAAAGTATTGTCCCATACATCATGGGAGCCTACCGTAAAACTATTTTAAAATTATACAGGGCCCTATTTTTTTCCAAAATTAGCTATGGGTTTGAAATATACTCCTCAGCACCCCAAGTCAATTTAAGATATTAGATTCAATATGTCATGCTGGTATTAGATTGTCCACAGGAGCGTTTAGAACCTCACCTATCCCAAGTGTCCTTGTTAAAACTGGAGAGTTACCTTTAGACCATTACCAAATGTCTTATATTATTCGGTATTAATTTAGATTGCAAAGACTCCCTAATTTTTTAACCTTTCAGACTGCAAGCCTTGTAAAGCACTCAACATACTTTGAGTTGTACCCAAAATCTCCTAAACCATATGGCTTTGGGTGGAACAATTATTAAACAGTCTTGATATAATTAAAAGTAAGGTGCTTCCTATAATGGTTGTACGTTGTCTGATGATTTCAGCTTATCACTAACCTATAAATGAGTGAAGAATTATTAGTAATTATCCAGGGGATTCCATCTGAGTCGCCAATTTTTCTCGGTGGGGTTTAATGATACGTTTGTATTCTTAAAATACATTTAATGGACTAGTGACTACATTGCTCTGACTCTGCTAACAACCAACTCCCAACAACTAAGCGTCGAGCGTCTTATAAACAAATCTCACAAACCAAAACATTGCTAACATAAGAGCATCGCTCTCATAAGACTTAAAACCTTCTCCAGTACAAAAGTATAGAGAATCACATCCTATCTCTGAGGCAATTAACAAATGCTTGAATCCTAATATCAAAATAAATCATTCAAGTTATATACATTCTCGAACTTGTTTTATCAAAGCAATATGATCCAATGTTGCGCAATACAAGTAACATTTGAGGTAATACAGTACATTTTTACAATAATACATAACACTTCCATTTAAGATATCAACCCCTCTGTTGAAATTTCCAGAGATGTCTTTTTGTAAACATTTTATTGGTGTTAAGAAAAACATGAATGAATGAGAAGCTAGGTCTCTTTTTGTGAAACCTATTGAAGAACATAAGGAATCAACCTTTATATATACCGATGGCTCCAAATGAGATGCTGACATTGGATTTGAAGTATACAGCAGTTTTCTTAACTATAGAGTTGCACATATTCTAATATCTTCCATATTTACTGCTGAATTATATGGCATACTCACTGGTATTGAGAAAATAGGATTAAAAGAGGAGGGCAATTTAACATTTATAGTGATTCAATAAGTGTCCTTCAAGTTTTAGAAATTTTTAATTCTAGTAACGCTTTAGTTTTAAAGATTTTAAGAGTGCCTTTTGACATTGAACATCCTCAACAATTTAGCATCTCAGCTGAGCCCAATTCTGTTGCAGCACGATGGCAACAGTGGTGTGAGGAATTTAAGATTTATTTAGAAACATTAGGGAACATTAAGGATGCCCAAAAGAAGGCATTTTTGGGCTTAAGGCATGTCGTCCTGATGGAAGTTCCTAAAGGGTAGCTTCCTTGGGTATATATAATTACGGCGATATTCCCAGAGAATTTACCTTAAGGTACCCAGAATTCTAACTCCTGGAGCGAATATCCCTAATAAAAGAACCAGGGATATTGCGAAATATCAGAGGACGTATTCTTGACACGCCCCGTAGCAATCTGCACCCCGAACAGAGTTAACACTTCGAAGGGGTCAATTGGTAAGAAAACGAAAACAAGAAAGAAAGGAGAGCCGCTCGCAAGGTATCTCTCCTCTCCCGTTTCGTAAGGGTGTATTGCGCCGCTCACGGCGCCATCTGTATTCCTTTTTGCGTAGCTCAACAACTCGGTGTTTTTCCCTGTGTTATCTTGCAATTCTTGGATTATTTCAACATTATAATGCTTTCTCCAACTTCTTCTGCTTCTGATAAGTTGAGTATTATTTCTTTTATGTATAAATTAAGCTCTTGGTAATTTTAAAAGGGATTCGATAGTGATATCGTTGTTACAAGAGCTGTTGCCTACCGGAGGCGTCCTGGACGCTGTCGCTCGCTATGTATGAGTTATTTAGTTTGCCAGAGCGACGTTCCCGGTTGTTTTGCTTTAATAATTTTAGCTATTCAGCGTTTCATAGGTTTTCTTTATATGATGCTTTTAGTATTTCCGTTTTGGCAAAGGATTTGCCGATTCTGGCCTACGCTAGACCTTGTAGCCTAGTCGTTTGGCCCTAGTACTTCTCTGCATGATATTCAGATTTCTGATTGTTTTAAAATTTTATTGAAGCTTTAGGCAGTTTTATACATTTAAGATTATGTTGATTTTCTTCCAAGATAGTATACGAGGGAGTTTCGGTGATTTAGGTAATCGATTCTCTTTGCACATAGGCTAGTTGTATATGGGGCTTTAGTATACTTTCTCACACTCCCCGGTTGCTCTCTTCTCTTCGGAGAAGGTGTGCAATCCCTTTCCCTCTGTTTAAGCCCTGGGCTTAACCCTCATGGTTTATCTGAATTGTCTTTAGATACAACTATATTAGGGTGTTTCTGTTCTTTCCTGTTTCCAGTGAGTCTGGCTTTAGTAAGGGCAGGACATTAGAGTTCTTAGTCTGAGTCTGTTTCTGTCTAGCTTGTGGTTGCGATTCCCTTGCTAGGCTGACAGCAGACATAGGAGGCTTAGCCTCCTTAGTTCACTTTCGAAGGTTTCTGTACGAGAAGATTCCTTCTTTTTGTGATCTAGCAGACTAGTCCAGTGCTGTTGTTCTCAGTGTGGAGGATGAGATCCTCTTTTTTTGTGAATAGCAACGCCTTCCTTGCTTTGGTTCCGAGGGAGTTGGCAAGTATTGCTGGCCTCCCTCCTCGGATCTCCCCTAGGCTAAGATGAGTTTTCTTGGCTGCGGGTGATTCTTTACTGGAGCAAGGTTGGCAGGACCCTCTTGTCCCTTTCCCCCTCTTTCCTTAGTGATGGCCTAGCCATTGCATTTATGTCCGTCATTCTACATCTGTACCTAGCATAGGTTAGGATGTGGGGTTGACTCAGTCCCTTGCCGGCCGGCAAGGGTCTTCTGCTTTGAGTGCTGCCCGGACCCCCCTTGGTCTCTCAACCTTGTTTGTCTGAAGAGCCAGATGGCATTGGTCAGGAAGCCTGAAGTTATATTCTCCCCTTCCTTATGTGCACTCTTTCGGGTTGCCGGGTTATGAGGCAGTACAGTCTCTTATCCCGGCATCCATTCTGTTTTTCTTCTAGTGTTGTTCCCTAGCCCGGCTGCCGGCCTGAGTGGCCGGCAGCCGAGCAGTCGGAGTTCTCTGGTTCTTTTGCTGCCGGCCGGCATTGGTTGTATACCTTTGCCGGCCAGCTATATATCACACCATTGTCTGCCGGCCGCTACGATTAGTGGCCGGTAGCCGGGAGTGGTTGTTTTGCCGGCCGCTACGTTTGGCGGCCGGCAGCCGGGTGCTATCTTGTGAAGTTGCCGGCCGGCACACGCATTTGAACCATCGTTCTTCCACCTTATAGTTTATAAGTAGTATACTTTGGAACTATTTAAGGTGTGTGCCGGCTGGCACATTACCCTCTATACTGTAGCCAGTATTTTTCAGTATAGTATATACTATAGGGAGAAAACTATAGTATAGTATTTGTTACAACACTAAGTTTTTCTAACACTTTTGTGTTGTCTTGCACAGCCCTTTGGTGTAACCTTACAGATAAAGAAAGTGAGTTCTTTCTTGTCTACTATCCAGCATTTTAAAATCACTTTTTTGGGTGTGAGCTACACCTGTTTCCTCTGGAAATTATTTATTGGTTGCTCTAGAATAGATTAACCATACGATTTTATTATCTGGAAGGTTGCAGCAATTAACTGTGCGGGAAATACAGGTGTGTGTCCTTCCTTTCTAGTTTAGTTAAGCTAAGCTATGTACTGTATATCCAGTGATACGTAGTTCACTTGATACTCATGGAATTTTCTTCTCTTTACAGGAGGACCATCCGAAGTGAGGAAGCGTTTTCTGCAACGTCCGCAGCAAGAACTTCTGCGGACATGATTTGTGTAGGAGGCACGCAGCATGCGCAGTCTCCAAAGATGATCTCCGGTATTGGGACCCGCAGGTATGTACCGTGTGCACAAACCTGATTACTGAGGCTTTTGATTACCCTAAGACGGCGGAGTCAAGGGATGCAGCAAGGGAGAAGCTTCGTACCTGGGTAAGGGGCTTTCAGAAGAACACTTCTGGGCCCTATCTTCCAAGTGAGAAGATGAGGGCTTACCTTTTTCCCAGGGCGTCAGCTGAGGCAGTGATTCCCCGGCCTCAAGTGGAGATACCAGTGGTTCAGATCTCCGTGGATGCTGAAGTCGCGGACGCCCTGCAGGACATCCAATTGGACGATAGGATGTCGGAGGTGTCCGAGCGTCTGGAAGATGACCTTCTGGCAGAAGAACAGGATGAAGAGCAGGCTCCAGACAATGAAGAGGAAGAGGTCGACGAGGTGTCGGCTACTCCGGTTCAGGCCCCTGAATCTATTCCCTCAACATCGTCCTCTCTCCCAGATGAGCTGGGGAAGACCCTTTCCTCCATTGTTGGAATGATCCAACAGATGCAGAAGGAAAATAATGAGAAGGCTGCTGCAATGAAGCTGGAGATGCGGAGACTTGCAGCATCACGTGGGCCCCAGAAGAAGCTTAGCGTGAAAGACCTTCCCTTGTGCTCATATGCCAAGCTTTGGAAGCAGGCTGAGCACATGCCTATGACGACGGGAAAAATCGTCATTTCGGAGAAGTTGGGCTCAGTCCCCCTTGAGGAGGTGGAATTCTGGCCCAGCAAGGAGTCGTATCCGGACTGTTATGTCTGTCTGAGGAAGGAACCAGCCTCAAAGGAAGAAACGGAGCCAAAGGAGGTCATAGTTTTGGACCACGCTAAGGCTCAAGCTTTACTGTCAAGCTCGATAAAAGAGAGGGGCTTCACAAACTCAAAGGTACCCGCTTTGAGTAAGAAGCAACCTTCCTTTGTGTCCTCTCCTTCTAGAGCCTTCACCTTTATCCAAAAAGGGTTTACGGCTGTGCTGAAAGCAGTCGAGGCAGGTAAGCCATACCCCTCCTTGGAGGAGTGTAAACCTCTGTCTTTGGCCCTACCCATGGACCACAGTAGGGAAGTTGGAGGCTGATATTGCCGGACGTCAGTTTGGTGAGAACCTCCCCAAGCTGTTTGACTTTCTTTTGCGAAGGGAGCTTGAGACAAAAGAAAGACTTGCTGCCTCAATGTCTCATCAAACGACTCTAGAGACAATGGCAAGTGACCCCAAGGTCCATGAAATGTTCATGGTAGTAGCTAAGACACACCTAGTCACAGTGACAAAGGAACTTTATAGCTTCGTCAAAGCTAGGAGGGCTTGTAGGGAGTTCGTGTTCGCCTCGGCTGCGGTCAGGCACGAGCCAAGGAAGCTAATCTCCTCCAACATTTGGGGCAAAGACCTCTTCACTAGTGAAGCAGTCAAGGAGGTTGTAGATAAGGCTGCCACGGAGAATAGAAACCTTCTCCAGAAGTGGGGCCTATCTCTCAAGAGAAAGTCTTCCCCGGATGAGGGTCCCCAACCAAAGAGGAAGACTAAGAAGTCTAGACTACCCTCTCGGCCAGCCAAGCCATTCAGACAGCAGCAGCAACAGCAACTTCCTATGCCTACAGTGCCCCAGATGGTGGCACAAACCCCGACCACGTATTAGTGGGTACCGCCAAGCCGTGTCGACGCTCCGTCATTTAACCCAGCGTTCGAAGGGCAGTCAACAACCTTTCGAGCGAAGCCTAGAGGAGCAGCCAGAGGTTCGTCTAGACGCCCCCTCAAGGGGGAGGGGATTCAGGGGTGGCCGCAGTCAAGGAGGCAAGGCCTCAGGGCAACAGCAGTCAAAGTGAGATGATACCGGTAGGAGGGAGACTTCAGAATTTCTGGGATCGGTGGACCTTCGATCCCTGGGCCCACAGCCTATTCAAGAATGGACCTGGGGTGGAGCTGGTACAGCACTCCACCCCCGTGCCCTCGATTTTTCCAACACTCCACCCCCGTTCTGGAGGAGTACATTCAAGAACTGTTGGAGAAAGGAGTAATCCGAGGGGTAAAGTCCATCAAATTCCAAGGGAGGCTGTTTTGTGTTCCCAAGAAGGATTCAGAAAAACTCAGAGTCATTCTGGACTTGTCGCCACTCAACAAGTTCATAGTGAGCTGCAAGTTCAAGATGCTAACACTGCAACACATAAGGACCTTACTGCCCAAGAGGGCATTTACCGTCTCTATAGATTTGTCAGACACCTATTGGCACGTTCCAGTCAATCGTCAACTCTCCCCCTACCAAGGGTTCAAGCCACATCGAAGACTCTACGCCTTCAGAGCCATGCCATTCGGGCTAAACATAGCTCCAAGGATCTTCACGAAGCTTGCGAGCGTTGCTCTCAAACAATTACGCCTAAAGGGAATCCAGGTGGTAGCCTACCTGGACGACTGGCTGGTGTGGGCAGCATCCAAGACAGAATGTTTGCAAGCTTCCCTACAGGTGATCCAGTTCCTAGAGTATCTACGCTTCAAGATCAACAGAAAAAAGTCTCGACTTTCTCCATCTCAAAAGTTTCAGTGGTTGGGAATCCACTGGGACCTAGTGTCACACCAACTCTCCATCTCGGCAAAGAAGAGGAAGGAGATAGCTGGTTCTGTCAAGAGACTTCTGGATTCCGAAAGGATATCAAGACGCGAACAGGAGAGAGTGCTGGGTTCTCTCCAGTTTGCTTCAGTAACAGACCCGGTGCTAAGAGCACAGCTGAAGGATGCAACCGGAGTTTGTAAAAGTTATGCATCAGACGCGCGAAGAGATCTGATAAGACCAGTTCCGCTTCGTCTACGTACACTTCTCAGGCCTTGGTCCCAAGTCAGGCAATTAAAGAAATTGGTACTTCTTCAGCCACCTCCCCCTTGTTGACTATCTACACAGACGCCTCGAAGGAGGGGTGGGAAGGTCATTCTCCTCGGAAGAAGGCCCAAGGGACTTGGTCCAATCTATTCATGACATTTTACATAAACTTTCTGGAAGCTATGGCAGTACTCCTTACCCTGAAGAAAGTCTCCCCTCGTCGCTCGATCCACATAAGGTTGGTGCTGGACAGTGAGGTGATTGTGAGATGCTTGAATTAACAAGGATCAAGGTCACCACCACTCAACCAGGTGATGTTGGCCATCTTTCGACTGGAGGAAAAGAAGAAGTGGTACCTGTCGGCAGTTCACCTTCAAGGAGTCCGCAATGTGACAGCGGACACTCTATCCAGGTTCACACTTCATCTTGAGTCAAGTCCCAGAACTGCAGATAGACCTCTTTGCGACGAAAGACAACAAGAAGTTACCCCTTATACGTGTCCCCGTACGAGGATCCCTTGGTGGAAGCAGTGGACGCGATGTCCCTCAACTGGAACAGATGGTCCAGGATTTACCTGTTCCCTCCTCACAACCTTCTATTGAGGGTCCTCAACAAACTGAGATCTTCAAGAGAGTAGCAGCAATAGTGGCTCACAAGTGGCCGAACAGCGTGTGGTTCCCTCTGGCATTGGAACTACGGCTGAAGTGTCTACCGTTACCAGATCCAGTTCTGACCCAGCGAGTTCAGAAGTCGACTGTCTGCGCTTCATCATAGAAAACCCGGAACCTGCAGCTCATGATTTTCTCTCCCTAGCGGTGAGAAAACTTTTCGGGATTTCGAAAGACAGTATAGACTTCCTAGAGGAATATAAGTGCAAATCTACTAGAAGGCAATACGAATCATCATGGAGGAAATGGGTGACCTTTGTCAAGGCGAAAAATCCGTAAAGATCTCGACGGACTTCTGCTTATCTTTCTTCATCCACCTCCATGGTCAAGGGTTAACAGCCAACACAATTTCAACGTGTAAATCTGCTTTGACAAGACCCATTTTATATGCCTTACAGGTTGACCTCTCTAACGATATTTTTAATAAAATTCCGAAAGCCTGTGCTAGGCTCAGACCATCAGCACCTCCAAAGCCCATTTCATGGTCTTTAGATAAAGTTCTTCATTTCGCTTCGCTGTTGAACAATGAGGAGTGTGTTTTAAAGGATTTGACCCAAAAAGTTATTTTCCTGTTTGCACTCGTGTTGGGGGCCAGGGTTAGTGAAATTGTAGCCCTCTCGAGAAAGGATTGTCGGGTTCAGTTCTTGGATGGGGGAGAACTGAACCTGTTTCCGGATCCTACGTTTCTCGCCAAGAACGAGTTACCCACCAACAGGTGGGGTCCCTGGAGAATCTGCCCTCTGAAAGAAGATGCATCTCTATGTCCAGTGGAATGCCTAAAGGTCTATTTTCATAGAACTTCAGACTTCAGGGGTGGTCAACTATTCAGGGGAGAAACATCAGGCTCAAATTTATCACTGAAACAACTTAGGGCGAAAATCACCTATTCTATTCGCAGAGCGGATCCTGACAGTACACCCGCAGGTCACGATCCGAGGAAAGTTGCCTCATCCTTAAATTTCTTTAATTGTATGGATTTCGAACATCTTCGTTCATACACTGGCTGGAAGTCTTCCAGAGTGTTCTTTCGTCACTATGGGAAGCAAGTGGAGCAACTAAAGAGGTCTGTGGTAGCAGTGGGTAGTGTCGTTAACCCTGCTGTTTAACTCTGCGAGAAACAGTGGATTTAATTGGGATGATTAATTCCGGGGTGAGTGTGTAGTTACGAACTGTTCTACAAACTAAGTGTTAGGGCACTGGGTTGCCCACATTGACTGTTCCACATTCAAAGGTGAACCTAGCATAACTGCAGACATGTGTGCCGAGCGTTTCCAACGCTAATATAACTGATTAGTAATATAGACTTTCATGATTTTGATACCTCGGTATGTTAAAAGTGGCGGTAATGTTTTTCATTCAGATACACAAGTTTTCTGTTTACTATCATGCTTATTCTTATTTATCAGTTATCCTCCTCTTATATATATGTATAATGGTTGTTTAACCTGTTTTATTTATTGTTTGTCAATAAACTAGTTCTTGTGAACCTTGCGTCTCCTTCACCTGTGTCAATTTTTTTGAAATAATTTAGCATTACGTTTCTATGTATATTTATCTGGGATAATTCTAATAGATTGTTCCTTTATGCAAGCATTCTTTGCATTGGTTTATGCTTTCCCTTGGCGGGAGGACTCCATGCCCTAAGGGGACGGTGGCGGATATGCAAGTTTTCCTCCTACTCGGATATAAACCTTTGTCCAATCCAGTATTGAATGGGAAACTGGTCGATATTTCATATTGACTCAGTGGTTCTTTACAAACTATACTTTATATGATATAGGGTGAGACCACTATATTGGCTTGTCTGTTATTCATACATAGGTATATGTACTCTTCGAGACTTTTCCAGAGTCTAGTATGACTCTTCCCTGTAGGGGGCAGGAAGCACTAACATGGTCTATGGTTAGTTGAAAAGATGTATGACAGTAACATCTTAGGTCTCTAGGTCTAGTTGGCCGGGAAATACCTTCGGGGAGTACGGCACATTTTGAGAATCCACAGATACAGTAATGCTCTGGTATACTTCCATCAGGACGACATGGCTTGAGCCCAAAAAACGGATTTTGAGCGAAGTGAAAAATCTATTTTTGGGTGAGATGGCCATGTCGTCCTGATGGACCCGCCCTTCCCTTTCTTCTAAAGGGCTGTAGGTCCCCTCCCTACATACAGTATCTGTAGCACCTCGTGTATCGCTACAAGGAATACAGATGGCGCCGTGAGCGGCGCAATGCACGCTTACGAAACGGGAGAGGAGAGATACCTTGCGAGCGGCTCTCCTTTCTTTCTCGTTTTCGTTTTCTTGCCAATTGACCCCTTCGAAGTGTTAACTCTGTTCGGGGTGCAGATTGCTATGTGGCATTTCAAGAATATGTCCTCTGATATTTCGCGATATCCCTGGTTCTTTGTATTAGGGATATTCGCTCCAAGAGTTAGAATTCGGGGTACCTTAAGGTAAATTCTCTGGGAATATTGCCGTAGTTATATATACCCAAGGAAGCTACCCTTTAGGAACTTCCATCAGGACGACATGGCCATCTCACCCAAAATATAGATTTTTCGCTTCGCTCAAAATCCGTTTATTACTTCATACAGCAGGTAGGGAAGTTCGGGAAGTGTTTAAGACTTTGCAGCCTACAGATGACACAAGTGAAGCTACAATTAAGGCTCTTACCACATATTTTGCTCCTCAGGTCAATAAATGTTTTGAAAGATACCAGGTTTCAGCGCAGTCTTATCAGAAAGAAAATGAAAGTTTAGATGCATTTGTGACTAGACTAAAGAATTTAGCCATTTCATGTGAATTTCTAGAGTTAGAAAATGTTATCATATATCAAGTTATTGCACATTGAACATCACAAGAGCTAAAAAAGAAATCATTTCAAGATAAAGATTTAACATTAGAAAAGTTATTGATAACAGGCAGAGCTTTAGAAACATCAAATAGGCAAAGTAACATGATAGGTAGTTCTACAAGCAATAGAATGGAAAATTCTGAAATTAATACTGTAAGTTCTAAGTGGAAAACCAATGAGAATCAGAGAAGGAATGTGTCAAAGCCTAGTCATAGAAAAGTACCTAACACTAATGTTCATAAATATCGGAATCAGGCAAGTGTTATAGGTGTGGTAAAACTGATCATCTTGCATACGAAGCAAAGAAATGCCCTGCTACTGGACAAACATGCCAGAATTGGAGAAAGATGGGTAATTTTGCAACTGCTTGTAGATTCCCCAAACAGTATGCAAAGAAAATGAATGCTACAGTTGATACTATTGGTCAAGAGAATAATGCGGAAAATGTTCATGATAGTCAGGTTAGGCCAGCAACTGATTTTGTCTTTCGCATTAATTCCGTCAACAAAGGTGCAAAGATACTTAACATGGTAGGCGTAATCATAAATGGTAAACCAATTTTGATGCAAGTTGACACAGCAGCCGATGTATCAATTATGTCTGAGAAAACGGCTAAAAGCATTCCTAATTTGTTATCAGAAGGTACAAATAGAGTTTTGAAAGGTTATAATGATTTTGATATTCAGGTAATAGGTAAATCGAACGTAGAAGTACAGTACAAAGGGCAGAAAATAGAGAGAATGCCATTAACAGTAGTAAAAGGTAATGGACAAACTTTGCTAGGTTTAGATTGGCTACAGTATTTGAAGTTAGATTGGCCTAGTATTTTGAAAGTTACAGGTAGACAAGATGAACACACAAATGAAATATCGATGGATAATATCAGATCAGAGTTTTAAGACGTATTTGAAGATAAAGTAGGTACAGTAAAGAACGCAAAGGCAATTTTAGTTTTGAAACCTGACAGTTCTCCTAGATTTTGTGATCCGAGACCAGTACCGTATAGGAGATTAGAAAATGAAGGTTCATGGGAAAAGGTTACATATTCAGATTGGGCTACACCATTAGTTCCTATTGTGAAGGAAAGTGGACAGGTTAGGTTATGTGGAGATTACAAAGTAACATTAAATCCACAACTGCAAGTAGCTCAACATCCATTACCAAATCCGAAAGACATGTTTGCAACTATGTCAGGATGCAGTGTTTTTTCTAAGTTAGATTTAAGACAAGCATTTCAACAGCTTCCCATGGATGAAAGTTCACAAGAATTATGTACAGTAAATACATCCTTAGGTTTGTTTAGACCAAAGAGATTACCTTATGGAGTCGCAAGTAGTCTAGCTATATGGCAACAAACTATGGATTAGATTTTTTCAGGAATGCAAGGAGTATTCATTTTTATAGATGATATTTTAATTGCTGGTAAAGACACAAGAGAACATAGAGAAAGATTGCGAACAGTTCTGAAGAAGTTGAAGGAACATAATATTAGAGTAAATAAGAGAAAATGTATTTTAGAAGTTGATTCAGTGGAATACTTAGGTTTTGTAATAAATGGCAAGGGTATTCACAAAACTATAGAGAAGATTAAAGCTGTACAATCAACAAAGTGCCAGAAAATGTCAAGGAATTACAATCATTTCCAGGTTTAGTAACATTTTATGGGAATTTCATTCAGAATTTGTCTACAATTACACATCCATTGTATAATCTGTTGAATAAGGGTGTAGAATGGAAGTGGACAAAAGAGTGTCAGGAATCTTTTGAGAGAATCAAGCAGGAAATAACATCACCTACATTCTTAGTACATTATCAAATGGATTTACCAGTTAAATGAGTATGTGATGCATCAAACATAGGTTTAGGTGCAGTATTATCTCATGTAATGCCAGATGGAACAGAAAAACCAATTGCATTCACTTCTAGAGTATTGAACAAGGTAGAAAGGAATTACTCTTAAATAGAAAAGGAAGGTTTAGCATTAGTTTATGGAATTAAAAAATTCCATATGTATCTTTATGGTAGGAAAAAGTTCACACTTGTTACAGATCATAATACTTTATTAGCAATATTGGGTCCAAAAGTAAGTTTACCTATGTTGGTACCTGCAAGACTACAACGTTGGGCAATTACGTTAGCAGTGTACCTCTATGATATAGAATACCATCCAACATCAAACATGGGTAATGCAAATGCTTTATCCAGATTACCCGTAGACAAAGCTCCAGAGGAATATGATGACAGTGTCCTGTTAATTTCTGTATATGATGTACCCATAACTGCAAAAGATGTAGCACACAGTACTAAAAGAGACCCAGTAGCCTACTTAGTAAGGTTTTGGAGAGTTTAATGACAGGTAGGGACTTATGTGGAAAAGAGGAAAATTATAAACCGTATAAGGATATATGGTATGAACTGAGTGTAACACAAGGAATAGTGATGTGAGGTTCAAGGGTAGTTATTCCTAATTCACTGAGAAATAAGGTTTTGTCTGAAATACATGCTGATCACCAAGGTATTGTAAGATCAAAGTCAATTGCGAGAACCTATGTATGGTGGCCAGATGTAGATAAAGATCTGGAATCTTATATAAAGAATTGTATGAATTGCATTATGCAACAGAACAATCCTTAATTTGCTAGAATGCACCCATGGGAGTTACCCAGGTATCCATGGCAAAGAGTGCATATAGATTTTGCAGGTCCTATTTTATATTACTTGTTTTTGATAGTAGTAGATGCTTACAGTAAGTGGCCAGAAATTATCCCAATGAAGACAATAACGCCTTACGCCACAATAAAAGAGTTAATGCAAATATTTTCTACACAAAGTATTCCAGAAAGAATTGTTACAGATAATGGTCCACAATTTACCTCACAAAAGTTTAAAGAATTTTGTAATGTCAATGGTATAAAGCATACATTTTCAGCAACATATCCATCTACTAATGGAGAGGCTGAAAGATTTGTCCAAACGTTTAAACACAATATGAAGTGTAGAAAAGCAAATTCAGGTAATATATTTTTGCATGTATCAAAGTTTTTATTGTTTTATAGAACAATGCCGCACAGCACAACAGGCGTGACACCCTCAAATTTGTTGATGGGGAGGAGGATAAGGTGTAAGTTAGGTTTGTTGTATCCAAGTTTGCAAAGTGATTTAGAAGATAAAGGGTATAAACAAGTAGTAAAGCTTCTTAATGTAAGACATTTTTTACCTTTATCTGATGTCATGGTAAGATCGTACAACACTCCAGAGAAGTGGGTACCGGGAGAGATTGTAAGAGAGATAGGAAATTTACATTATGATGTTCGTGTTGGTGATAATGTTGTAAAACGTCATGTTGATCAATTACAGCCATTAAAAAGAAATACATTGGAGCATGTGAATGTTAGAGATGAGAAACTTAAAGAAGTAGAAAGATCAAATTAGTCAAATATTAACCAAAATGCTCCAACATCAAATATAGATTCAGAACCAATTCATGTACCAGTACAAGATGAGGTTAAAGTGCTTCCTAATAGGATTAACAGAGGAAAGCCCCCTGAGAGATTAGATTTATAAAGATTTTTACAATGTCAAGTTAAGGGGGAGGAGACTGTTATGTATTATTGTAATAATGTACTATATTATTTCAAGTGTTACAGGTATTGTGCAACATTGCATCATATTGCATGAATAAAACATGTTATGCATTGTACATAAGTGTAATGATTTATTTTGGTATTAGGATTCAAACATTTGTTGATTACCTCAAACATAGGATGTAATTCTTTATAGTTTTGTACTGGAGAAGGATTTAAGTCTTTTGAGAGCGATGTTCTTTTGTTTAGCAATGTTTTGATTTCATCAGATTGTGTATGACACTCCACACACACTTAGGAGTCAGCTGTCATAGAGCAATGTAGTCACAAAATTTATTAAAGAGTATTTTAAGAATATCAACGTATTAAATCCCACCAAGAAAAATTGACGACCAAAGATGGGATCAGCTGAGAAATAATTACTAACAATTCTTCATCTATGTTCCAGGTAATTATTATGGTTAAAAGAAACATCCTGTCAACACATTAAAGTGTTTTATATGCTGAAAGTAATTCAGCGAGGAAGCAATTTTTTTTGGATAGTGACCTTCGGGTGTACCCTCATTATCCGCTCTGCGAATAAAGTAGGTGAGCTTTACTCTCACTTGTTTTAGGGATAAGTTTGATCCTGAGGTTTTGCCTATGAAAAGTTGTCCTTCCTTGAAGTCTGAAGTTCTTCGAAGATAGACCTTAAGACACTACTGGACATAGAGAGACATCTTCCTTCAGAAGGCAGATTCTCCAAGGACCCCACCTCTTGGTAGGTAGGTCGTTTTTGGAGAGAAAGGTAGGATCGGGAAAAAGATTCAGTTCTCCCTCTTCTGTGAACTGAATATGGCCCTCATCTCTAGAATGGGCCAATATTTTACTAACTCTAGCCCCTGAGGCTGTAGCGAACAGGAATATCACTTTCTGTGTTAGATCATTTAGGGAGCAATCTTCATTGTTCAAATTCAAAGCATAGTGCAAGACCTTGTCCAAAGACCATGATATGGGCTTCGGAGGGGTTGCTGGTTTAAGTCTAGCGCATGTCTTCGGAATTTTATTGAAGATTTTGTTCGACAAGTCCACCTGGAAGGTGTATAGAAGAGGTCTAGTCAAAGCTGACTTACACGTAGTTATCGTGGTGGAAGCCAAGCCCTGCTCGTGAAGGTGGATGAGAAAGGACAAGCAGAAGTCTATCGAGATTTCTGTCGATTTGTTTGCTTTGACAAAGGAAACCCACTTCTTCCAAGACGATTCATATTGTCTTCTGGTTGACTTTGACTTGTATTTTTCTATAAAGTCGATGTTGTCTTTTGAGATCCCAAACTTTTTCTTGGCTGCTAAGGCGAGAAAATCAATGATGAAGTATAGACAGTCGAGTTCTGAACTAGTTGGGATAGAGCTGGGTTCAGTAGAGGAAACAGCCTCATCTTCAGTTCTATCCCTAGAGGGAACCAATTGCTCTTGGGCCATTTGGGGGCCACCACTGCTGCTGTCTCCCTGAAGGATCTCAGCTTGTTGAGGACCTTCAGCAGGAGATTTGTTGGTGGGAACAGATAGATATGATTCCATCTGTTCCAATCGAGGGACATGGCGTCTGTTGCTTCTGACTGAGGGTCCTCGTATGGGGCTACGTTTCGAGGTAGTTTCTTGTTGTCGCTCGTTGCGAAGAGGTCGATCTGCAATTCCGGGACTTTTGCCAAGATGAAGGAGGATGAGTCTGCGTCTAGGGACCATTCTGACTCTATCGGCTCTTCCCTGGACAGACCGTCCGCCGTCACATTGCGGAACCCTTGTAGGTGAACTGCTGATAAGTGCCATCTTTTCATTCTTGCCTAGCGAAAGATGGCCAACATCACAAGGTTGATGTAGGGCAATCTTGAGCCTTGTTGGTTCAGACATCTCACTATCACTTCGCTATCCAAGACCGACTTGATATGGGCTGCTCTGCAAGGGGATAGTTTCTTCAATGTCAGGAAGACTGCCATGGCCTCCAGAATGTTGATGTGAAAGGTCTTGAACTGGAGTGACCAGGTCCCTTGAACTTTCCTTTGGTGGGAGTGACCTCCCCATCCTTCGGTTGAAGCATCCATGTGGACGACTACTGACAGTTGAGGTGGTTGTAAGGGAATAGTCCTTGCTAGGCTCTTGACCTTCGACCACAGCCTCAGAAGCGATCGCAGTAAGGTCGGTACCGGTCTCTGTTGATCTCTTCGAGCGTTTGATGCGTATCTTCTCCAGACTCCTGACGCATCCTTTAGTTGTGCTCTTAGCACTGGGTCTGTTATTGCTGCGAACTGGAGAGAGCCCAATACTCTTTTCTGTTGGCGTCTTGAATTCTTGTTGGATTTCAGTAGTCTGTTGACAGAACCCGCGATCTCTCTCCTCTTCTTTGGTGGAATGGAGAGGCGGTGTGACTGTAAGTTCCAATGAATTCCCAACCATTGAAACTCTTGAACTGGAGAGAGGCGAGACTTCTTGTAGTTGATCTTGAAGCCCAGATGTTCCAGGAACTGGACCACCTTCGTGGCTGCCTGCAGACAAGCAGTCTTGGATGCTGCCCACACTTGCCAGTCGTCCAGGTATGCTGCTACCTGAATGCCTTCTAAGCATAGCTGTTGTACGACTGTGTCTGTAAGTTTCGTGAAAATCTTTGGGCTATGTTTAGTCCAAAGGGCATGGCTCTGAAGACATACTTTGTGTCCTGTAGCTTGAATCCTGGGTAGGAGGAGAGGGGGTGACGGACTGGAAGGTGCCAGTAAGCATCTGCTAAGTATATTGAAACTGTGTATGCCCCTTTTGGTAAAAGGGTCCTTATATGTTGTAAGGTTAACATCCGGAACTTGTTGTTCTCGATGAGCTTAATGAGTGGAGAAAAGTCTAGAATGACTCTGAGTTTGTCCGAGTCCTTCTTGGGAACACAAAACAGCCTTCCCTGGAATTTGATGGACTTTGCTTTCCTTATAACCTTTTTGTTCAAGAGTTCTAAGGTATATTCTTTCAATAAAGGGGTGGAGTGTTGGAAGAATTGAGGAAAGGAAGGTGGAGATCTGTTCCATTTTCATCCTAGTCCATTCTTGATTAGGCTGTGGGTCCAGCTATCGAAGGTCCAATGATCCTGAAAGTGAAGGAGTCTTCCTCCTACCTAGAGCATCTCATTGTTTGGATGATCCGGATGGTTTGTTACCCTGACCACGTCCTCCTCTACCTCTTGAGGGTTTTCTTGAGTAGCCTCGTCTAGACGCTCTACCTTTTGGGCGAAAGGTAGTGGTGTGCCTCTCAAAGCCTGGATTAAAGGCTGGTGACTGGGTTACCAGCTGTTGAGGCACCATCTGGAAAGTGGTTTGCGGCTGAACAACCACTTTGGGGTACCGTGGTCATGGTAACCGTCCAATGTTGTGCAGGCCGGGAGGTAGTCTTGGCTTCCTCGTCTTCCTCTTAGGTTGGGGACCAGCATCAGGGGAAGATTTCCTTTTGTCGTACATGTCCCACTTTTGGAGAACGTTCCTATTCTCCATGGCACGGTTTTTGCCACTACCTCCTGGACTGTTTCCTTTGGGAAGAAGACCTTGCCCCAGATACAGGAAGTGATCAGCTTCCTGGGCTCGTGTTTGACCTTTGCGTTAGCAAATACAAACTCTCTACAGGCCCTCATGGCCTTCACAAAAGCGTACATGTCCTTTACCAGTGTAGCCATGTGTATCTTGGCTAGGACTGTGTACATGTCTGGGGTGCTTGCGATGCCTGCACACATCTCCATGCAGTTCTGGAGGGACAGAGAGGTGGCTAGCCTCTCTTTCGTCTCCTGTTCTCTCCTCAGAAGAAAGTCCGACAGCTTCGGGAGGTTTTTATTGAACTGCTGTCCTGCAACGTCAGCGTCTAGCTTTGCGACTGAGAAGGTTAGGTGGACCTCGTTCCAGTCCTTCTCGCCCGTAGGTAGGGCTAGAGACAATGGTCTACACTCCTCTAGCGTAGGGCATGGTTTGCCTGCATCAACTGCCTTCAACACGCAGTGGAGAGCTTTTAACGGGAAGGAAAAAGCTCTGGAGGAGGGAGCAATGAAGGTAGGGTGCTTCTTGCTCAGCGCAGACACTTTAGAGGTCGTGTAGCCTGCCTTCTTTAGGCTACTTGTCAAGAGAGCCTGTGCCTTGTCATGGTCAAAGACCATGACCTCCTTAGGTTCCGTCTTAACTTTAGATGCAAGTTCGATATTCAGTCTAATGAAGCACTCTGGGTAAGCCGAAAGGTTTGGCCAGAATTGGAGATCGTCGAGGGGTATGGCCCCCATCTTCTCCGAGACGTAGAGTTTCCCATTCACCATGGGCATGAACTTCGCATACCTCCAGGGGTTGGTTTCGGAGCATTGAGGCAAATCAGACACTCTAGGTCGTTTCTAGGAGGAGCTGTGAGAAGCAGCTAAACGGCTTCCTTCCCTGAATCCTTCCTCATCTCAAGCTGTTCCTTGCAGAAAGTATCCATTATCTGCTGGATCTGTGCCATGAACTCTTGGCCTGAAGAGAACAGCGGGGCTGGTTGAGGAGTTGGAGCCGATGAGGTTGACGGCACATGCTGAAAGGCCGTCACAGACAGTAGAGGGTCTTCCGTCTCTGTCGAACCGGATTCTTCTTCCTCCTCGGGTGGCTGGGCCACCTCCTCCTGAGGGTTTTCTTGAAGAAGATCCTTTTTCGGTGTCCGAGGACACATCTGACATTCTCTCCTGATGGATGACCATGGCTGCTAACACCTTTTTGATGTCGGCCTCTAGTGCTAGTTGTACGCAAGGAGGCTCGGGCCAAGCCTGGGGCACCACCGCATTAGGTGTTGCCTTAGGGAACAGCAAGCTCCTAATAGCGTCGCTTGGTAGGTAAGGTCCCGGAGAGTTCTTTTGGAACCCTCTTACCCACTTCCGAAGCGTTCCCCTCGCAGTATCCCTCTACTCTGACGTCTTGGGATCGCCGAAACCCTCGGACATCAAGGCCGAGCAGACGTTGCAACCCTTGGTGTCCCAGTATCTCAGGGTTTCAGTTTCGACGGAGCAGGGGGCATGAGACCTGCACATGTTGTGGCCACAAAGGTTCCTACTTTTGTGGTTGCAGTACATGACTGGACACTTCACCTTGAGCTCCTCCTGTAAGGAAAGAAAGAGTGAAATGAGTATGGGGTAATTTATCACATTGATAAATTAATTACATGCATTCTATTAATAGATCTTACTATTATAATTATAGCTTAGGATAGTAAGCTAGAAAAGAAATAGGAAAGACACATATCTGAATTTCCTGTCCAGACAATTGCTGTGACCTCCCCCAATACTAATATTTGAAAATTTCCTTATTAGGGAAATATAAGGTGAAATAGCTCTAGAACATAGAGCTGGAGTCTGAGTATACTAGCACTAACTCCTCCACAAGTGAATATTAATACTGAAGTGTAAGGATATTATGTTCCGATGATCTGAGATCCATCAGGGTATTGAAGGAATACATCACTTCAGTCATAAAGAGGTCTCAACAATGGACTGTGAAAGGGAACACAAAATATGTTGGAAATCATACTACTGTATATTATATACTGTAGTTTTCTACCTGCTGTATTTACTATACTGCAGAAATACTGGCTACTGTATAGTCTTTGCTGAGCCAGAACTCGATATCCTCTATTGGGACTGTACCCAGCTTGTTGGCGAGGAAGATCTTCCCTCCTGACATAGGCATGTGCTCAGCATACCTCCATGGGTTGACGTCCGAGAAAGGGGGAAGGTCCTTAACATTTAGCTTCTTCGGAGCTAAACAGGAAGTCAAGAGCTGATGCATCTCGGTCCAAAGCGTAGCTTCCTTCTCAGATGACTCCTTCTTCATATCCTGAAACATAGACAGGAAAGAGGTTAAGGTATGGCTAATATTGTCCAATTGAGGGGCAGAGGAGGTCTAAGGAATGGGCTCAGCCACCAGAGCCGTTGAAACCGAAATAATTTCGGCTCCTGCATCGTCGTCCTCAGGTGGTAACACAGACTCCTGCTCCTGTTCTTCGGCTAGAAGACTACATTCCGTTTCTTCGGGAACAACCTACATGTTGTCTTCTAGCTGGATGTCCTTCATGGCATCCGAAACATCAGATTCTGGATGAGGGTGATCTCAGATTGAGGTTGCGGAATAACTGCATCCGAGGATGCCCTAGGGAAAAGACAGGCCCTCATCTTTTTGTTAGGAAGGTATAGGCCAGTGGTATTCTTCTGAAAACTTCTAACCCATTTACGCAGCTTCTCTCTTGCTGCATCCCTTGAATCAGTCGACTTTTGATCATCAAAAGCCTCAGTAACCAGATTTGAACATACGTCACATACCTGGGGGTCACAATAATTCAGAGAACCCTTCGTCGCTGCGCAGCGTGCGTGCATCCTGCACAGTCCATGGCCCCAGAAGTTATTACTGAGGACCTTACAGAAATGGTTTCCACACTCGGGGTGGTCCTCCTGTAAAGAAAGGAAAGGCAGACGAGTAGTCGGTGAATTATCTCACAAAATTCATCATACAATGTTTTGTATATTTTTAGCTTAGGATAGGTAAGCTAGAAAGGAAAGAGGAAAGACACCTACATGTGTTTCCTGCTCAGCCAGTTGCTATGACCTCCCCAAAATTGAATCTCAGGGTATTTCTTATGGGTAGAAATATTAATGGAAGACGTTTATCCTCAGGATATATACTGGTGTAACATAACACCGTCTTCTAGAATTCAATATTAGGGATTGAATGTAGTGATCACTGTAAATTAAAGAAAGAACTCACTTTCTTTATATCAAGTGGTCTCACAACAGGCTGCCCATGAAACACCATGTAGGTTAGAAATTGTATGGGCTACCATACAAACTCTACAGTGGTTTTCTTATTGCAGTATGATCAATATTGCAATTCTGCTGACCACCATACAGCTCTGTATTGTAGGACATACCGGCATACGCCGGCATGTTAGTTCCTGGGTTTAGATAGAAGGTGCACTGCCTTCTAGTGGTAGTGGGCGGCAGAACGCTGGCAGTTGCGTGCCGCCGGCTGCCGGGGGGTCGCTGACATTCAGCGGCAATCTCCATCAGCCCACGGCGAGAGATATGTTGTCAGACAAGCATTCGACCAGCTGCCGGCAGCCGGCCGATGGGTCGCCGGCTGCCAGTGGGTCGCCGATCGTCGGCAACCCGTAGCATTCAGCGGTAGTGCAGTCTGCTGGCAGCCTGCAAACCAGCCAGCTGCCAGCGGCCTCATGGACGCCAGCAGCTAGGACCCAGGGTACTAGTGGTAAGAGAGAGAGAGAAAGCATGGATGGAGGGCGTGTAAAGGCTTAGCCTTACAGTCCTCCATCCGGAATGTGGGTTCATATGGAAGGGGGGCATTTGATAAATTCAGGCTTCCATCCAGTCACAACCCGACCGAACTCTGCCAGCAAGGTTATGGAAGGCAGACCAAGAGAGGACTGAAGAACACTTGATAGGGGTGGGGAAACTCTGCCAGCAGGAGGCACAGCCGACAGCCGACAGAGAACCCCAGCCAATCCTACAACCTACCCACACTAGGGTCGATTGTAGGATGATGGCCAAGATATGTGAAGGCTAGGCCATCACTAAAGGACAGCAAGGGGAGGGGTGAGGGTCCTGTAGGTGAGGTAGGAGCCGGCAGGTTCTATCTCACCTAAAAAGACTCCGTTCCAGTACAAGGACCAACTTAAGGGGCCCAGGAATTCGATTCCCTAGCCTAGGGTTAGCCCAATACAGAATGAGATGGCAGCACCTTCGCTGCTGTCTCAGAAGGTAGGAACAGAGTCTAGTGTCGGAGTCTCCCAAGCAATAGAAGAATTCAATTCTTCAGGTTAGGTTCTGCCGGCACAGGACTGTCTGCTAGGCCACAGGGAGGAGGCATCATGTCCTATAATGCCTTCAGGTGAGGCCTAGGGAGGTCTAGCCTCCTGCGTCAGTAGCCTAACCTGACTTATGAAGTCAATTCACCAAGCCAGTTGGCCACCGACCACAGACGGAATACTCTGATGTTCTGACCCAAAACCAAAACCAGTATTTGTGGTTAAGGGAAAGGGGAGAAACACCCCAGCCTAGATTTACCCGAATAAAATTCAGGGTAAAACTGACTTGGGTTTAGTCTAGGCTAATTCAGAGGGAGAAGAGATTGCTCTTAAATCTCCTGGGGAGATTGGTATTGCTTAAAAAGATTAGGTGTCAGTCTCCACTCAATAAGACGATACAAGAGCAATCAGGGACATGCATGAAAGTATACTAAAGCCCCTAGGCTAGTAGCCTAGGCGCGGTGAGAATCGACTACCGAAACTTTCTCGGATACCATCTTGGAAGAGGAAAATTTATGCAGTAATATCTTATATGTATAAAATGTTGCCTAAAGCTTCAATAAATTATCACACTAGGAAAACTATATCATGCATGAGAGTAAAGGCTAGGTGCCTAGGCTAGGAGGCCTAGCATGAGTGAGGATTGGTAACTAAAACGCCGAAACCACGTTACCATCGGCATAATATAAAATTTCCGAGCTAAAAATGCTAAATAGCTAAATTTATTAAAGCGAATATATACTGGGAAGGTCGTTCTGATTGACTAAATGACACATGCATATCGAACGACCGCGTACATGACGCCATCCAGTTAGGCAACAGCTCCTGTTACGTTAATTACGTCTTGAATCGATTAAAAAACTGGCAAGAGCTTACATTTATAAAAATTAAAGATAATACTCAACTTCCCAGAGGCAGATGAAGCTGGAGAAAACATCATTGCAGCTAAAGCAATCCAAAATAGCGAGAAAGCACTAGGAAACACCGAGTTAGTATCGCTATGAGAGAAAGAATGACAAGATGGTAACGGGACGTGACGTCATACTGGCGCCCAACTATAGTACGAGTAGAAGCGTTGCCTTAATAACGGCCCTCCTACAATTCTTGCCACTTTCCGCTCTCGAAGTGCAAATGCTATTAAGGGTGTAGATAGCTATGTAGCGTGTCAAGAATACGTCCTTTGATATTATGCGATATCCCTAGAGGCGAAAGCCAGGGATATTCGCGCCAGGAGTTAGAATTCTGGATACCTTAAGTAAAATTCCCTGGGATACATCACTAGTTAAATATAACCTAGGAAGCTACTGAGAAGGAAGTTCCATCAGGACGACATGGCCTGAGCCCAAAAATTTCATATGTTTTTTTATGGTAGGAAAAAGTTCACACTTGTTACAGATCATAAACCTTTATAAGCAATATGGGGTCCAAAAGCAAGATTACCTACATTGGTAGCTGCAAGACTACAACGTTGGGCAATTACGTTAGCCGCGTACCACTATGATATAGAATACCGTGCAGCATCAAAGATGGGTAATGCAGATGCTTTATCCAGATTTCCAGTAGACAAAGCTCCAGAAGAGTATGATGACAATATTCTGTTAATTTCTGTATATGATGTACCCATTACAGCAAAGGATGTAGCACACAGTACCAAGAGAGACCCAGTACTTAGTAAGGTTTTAGAGAGTTTAATGACAGGTAGGGACTTATGTGGAAAAGAGGAAAATTGTAAACCCTATTAGAATGTATGGTATGAACTGAATGTACCACAAGGAATAGTGATGAGAGGTTCAAGGGTAGTTATTCCTAATTCACTGAGGAATAAGGTTTTGTCTGAAATACATGCTGATCAAGGTATTGTAAGATCAAAGTCAAAAGTCAAAAGTCAATTGCAAGAACTTTTGTATGGTGGCCAGGTGTAGATAAAGATGAGGAATCTTATATGAGGAATTGTATGAATTCTGTTATGCAACAGAACAATCCACATTTTGCTAGAATGCACCCATGGGAGTTACCCAGGTATCCATGGCAAAGGGTGCATATAGATTTTGCAAGTCCTTTCTTAAATTATTTGTTTTTAATAGTCGTAGATGCTTACAGCAAGAGGCCAGAAGTCATTCTTATGAAGACAATAACGTCTTACGCTACAATAAAAGAGTTTATGCAAATATTTTCTACACATGGTATTCCAGAAAGAATTGTTACAGATAATGGTCGATAATTTACCTCACAAGAGTTTAAAGAATTTTGTAACGTCAATGGAATAAAACATACATTTTCAGCAACATATCATCCCTCTACCAATGGAGAGGCTGAAATGTTTGTTCAAACATTTAAACACAATATGAAGTGTAGAAGAGCAAATTCAGGTAACATATCTTTACATGTGCCAAAGTTTTTATTGTCTTATATAACAACGCCGCACAGCACAACAGGCATGACACCATCAAATTTATTGATGGGGAGGAGGATAAGATGTAAGTTAGATTCGTTGTATCTAAGTTTGCAAAGTGATTTAGAAGATAAACGGTATAAACAAGTAGAAAATTTTCCAAAGGTAAGATAATTTTTACCTTTATCTGATGTCATGGTAAGATCGTACAACACTCCAGAGAAGTGGGTACCAGGAGTGATTGTAAGAGAGAGAGGAAATTTACATTATGATGTTGAAGTTGGTGGAAATATTGTAAAACGTCATGTTGATCAATTACAGCCATTAAACAGAAATAGGCTACAGTAGAGCGTGTGAATGTTAAGAGATGGAAAATTTTCGGTAATAGTTAAATCAAATGAGTCAAATATTAACCAAGGTTCTCCAGCATCAAATGTAGATTCAGAATCAATTCATGTACCAGTACAAGATGAGGTTAGAGTGCTTCCTGATATGATTAATAGATAAAAGACCCCTGAGAGATGAGATTTATGAAGATTTTTACAATGTCAAGTTAAGGGGGAGGCGACTATTATGTATTATTGTAATAATGTACTGTATTAACTCAAATGTTACGTGTATTGAGTGCAACATTGCATCATATTGCATTGATAAAGTATGTTTAAGAATGTACATAACTGAAATGATTTTTTTTTTATATTAGGGTTCAAGCATTTATTAATTACCTCGAAGATAGGATGTGATTCTTTATACTTTTGTACTGCAGTAGGATTTAAGTCTTTTGAGAGCGATGTTCTTATGTTTTTTTTAATGTTTTGGTTTTTGAGATTTGTTTATGAGACTCTCGACGCTCAGTTGGGATTTGGTTGTCGGAACCCCAGAGCCAAGAGTAATGTAGACTCTTATTATACAGTACATTAAAAGTTTATGTATACGCCTGCATTTGATTCAACATACCAACCCAAAATTGGCAACACAGATGGAATCCCCTGGATAATTACTAATAATTATTCACTCATTTACAGGTGAGTAATATGCAGAAATCACCAGACAGTATGCAACCAATACAAAAAGTGTGATATTTCTTACTTGAGCTCTGCCAACGGTAGAGCTTGACTGACTAACGTCGAGTGAATTGACCGTTCATGGAAGTAAACTAAAATGACATTTCGATATCTCGATTCATTCCAAATTGTGAGAGCTCAGAAAATCATGAAATTAATGGATTATTGAATAAATATAAAATCGCTGAAAATACTATTGGAAATGGATCAAAATACAGAAATTATTAGGGAAAATAGAATTACTAAAACTTTTATATGTACCTAACGATATAACCAAGCCAAACTTCAAACTATTACTATATCAAAATACCATTTATAAACATTCTTGAACAAAATAGCTCTCTAAAACAAGCTTAAGAATCCTTAAAGACCAAACCGTCGTTAGTCTCGACACTACGGAGTCTTACCATAGCATTAGTCCCTAGAATAGTCACAAGTAATGCTCATTATATATTATATGAGTAATATATTCATAAATCCATTAACAAAATAATGAACAACATTTTATACAAGTGTAGTTGGAAAAGCAGGATGCTATATACCCAAGGGCTCCAACAGGGAAAATAGCTCAGTCAGGAAAGGAAATAAGGTAAAACTACAAGAGAAGTTTAAGAACAATAATAACAATAAATTAAATCTTTCATACATAAAATATAAAAACTTAAAAACAACAGGAGGCTAAAAACTTCAAAATAACAAGAAGAGAAACTAAATAGAATAGTGTGCCTAAGTGTAGCCTCGAGCGAGAAATCTCTAACCCAAGACTGTAGAAGACCTTGGTACGGAGGCTATGGCACTACCCAAGACTAGAGAACAAAGGTTTGATTCTGGAGTGTCCACCTAGAAGAGCTGCTTACCATAGCTAAAGAGTCTCTTCTACCCCTATCAAGAGGAAAGTAGCTGTTCGATATTGACACTTAGGTAGGAAGTTCTATTAACCATAATAATTACCTGGAACATAGATGAACAATTGTTAGTAATTATTTCTCAGCTGATCCCATCTGACGTCGTCGAATGTTGGCTTGATGGGTAATAATACGTTGGTATTCTATAAAATACATTTAATGTATAAAAGACTACATTGTAATGTTTACTCTGTGACAGCTGACTCCCAAGTGTGTATGGAGCGTCTTACACAATCTGCCAAAACAAAACATTGCTAAACAAAAGAGCATCGCTCTGAAAAGACTTAAATCCAACTCCATTACAAAATCATAAAGAATCACATCCTATCTGAGGTAATCAACAAATGTTTGAATCCTAATACCAAAACAAATCATTACTCTTATGTATAAAGCATAACATGTCTTATTCATGCAATATGATGCAATGTTGCGCAATACCTGCAACACTTGAAATAATATAGTACATTACAACAATACATAACAGTCTCCTCCCCCTTAACTTGACATTGTAAAAATCTTCATAAATCTAATCTCTCAGGGGACTTTCCTCTGTTAATTCTATTAGGAAGCACTTTAACCTCATCTTGTACTGGTACATTATTATTATTATTATTATTATTACTATCCAAGCTACAACCCTAGTTGGAAAAGCAAGATGCTATAAGCCCAGGGGCTCCAACAGGGAAAAATAGCCCAGTGAGGAAAGGAAATAAGGAAATAAATAAATGAAGAGAACAAATTAACAATAAATCATTCTAAAACAAGTAACAACGTCAAAACAGACATGTCATATACAAACTATTAACAACATCAAAAACAAATATGTTATAAATAAACTATAAAAAGACTCATGTCCGCCTGGTCAACAAAAAAGCATTTGCTCCAACTTTGAACTTTTGAAGTTCTACTGATTCAACCACCCGATTAGGAAGATCATTCCACAACTTGGTAACAGCTGGAATAAAACTTCTAGAATACTGCGTAGTATTGAGTCTCGTGATGAAGAAGGCCTGGCTATTAGAATTAACTGCCTGCCTAGTATTACGAACAGGATAGAATTGTCCAGGGAGATCTGAATGTAAAGGATGGTCAGAGTTATGAAAAATCTTATGCAACATGCATAATGAACTAATTGAACGACGGTGCCAGAGATTAATATCTAGATCGGGAATAAGAAATTTAATCGACCGTAAGTTTCTGTCCAACAAATTAAGATGAGAATCAGCAGCTGAAGACCAGACAGGAGAACAATACTCAAAACAAGGTAGAATGAAAGAATTAAAACACTTCTTCAGAATAGATTGATCACCGAAAATCTTGAAAGACTTTCTCAATAAGCCTATTTTTTGTGCAATTGAAGAAGACACAGACCTTATATGTTTCTCAAAAGTAAATTTACTGTCGAGAATCACACCTAAAATTTTGAAAGAGTCATACATATTTAAAGAAACATTATCAATACTGAGATCCGGATGTTGAGGAGCCACCGTCCTTGACCTACTTACAATCATACTTTGAGTTTTGTTAGGATTCAACTTCATACCCCATAATTTGCACCATGCACTAATTCTAGCTAAATCTCTATTAAGGGATTCACCAACCCTAGATCTACATTCAGGGGATGGAATTGATGCAAAGAGAGTAGCATCATCTGCATATGCAACAAGCTTGTTTTCAAGGCCAAACCACATGTCATGTGTATATAGTATGAAAAGTAATGGGCCAAGAACACTACCCTGTGGAACACCGGATATCACATTCCTATAATCACTATGGTGCCCATCAACAACAACTCTTTGAGATCTATTACTTAAAAAATCAATAATAATGCTAAGAAACGACCCACCCACTCCCAACTGTTTCAGTTTGAAAACAAGGGCCTCATGATTAATTGGTTCTGAATCTACATTGGATGTTGGACCATCTTGGTTGATACTTGACTCATTTGATCTAACTACTTCTTTAAGTTTCTCATCTCTAACATTCACATGCTCTACTGTCTTTCTGTTTAACGACTGTAATTAATCAACATGACGTTTTACAACATTATCACCAACACGAACATCATAATGTAAATTTCCTATCTCTTTTACAATCTCTCCTGGTACCCACTTCTCTGGAGTGTTGTACGATCTCACCATGACATCAGACAAAGGTAAAAAATGTCTTACATTAAGAAGCTTTGCTACTTGTTTATACCCTTTATCTTCTAAATCACTTTGCAAACTTGGATACAACAAATCTAACTTACACCTTATCCTCCTCCCCATTAACAAATTTGAGGGTGCCACATTTGTTGTGCTGTGCGGTGTTGTTCTATAAGACAATAAAAATTTTGACACATGCAAAAATATATTACCTGAATTTGCTTTTCTACACTTCATATTGTGTTTAAACGTTTGGACAAATCTTTCAGCCTCTCCATTAGTGGATGGATGATATGTAGCTGAAAATGTATGCTTAATACCATTGACATTACAAAATTCTTTAAACTCTTGTGAGGTAAATTGTGGACCATTATCTGTAACAATTCTTTCTGGAATACCATGCGTTGAAAAAATTTGCATTAACTCTTTTATTGTGGCGTAAGACGTTGTTGTCTTCATTGGGATAATTTCTGGCCACTTACTGTAAGCATCTACTACTATCAAAAACAAATAATTCAAAAAAGGACCTGCAAAATCTATATGCACTCTTTGCCATGGATACCTGGGTAACTCCCGCGGGTGCATTCTAGCAAATTGAGGATTGTTCTGTTGCATAACACAATTCATACAATTCTTTATATAACATTCCACATCTTTATCTACACCTGGCCACCATAAAAAAGTTCTCGCAATTGACTTTGACCTTACAATACCTTGGTGATCAGCATGTATTTCAGACAAAACCTTATTTCTCAGTGAATTAGGAATAACTACCCTTGAACCTCTCATCACTATTCCTTGTGTCACACTCAGTTCATACCATATATCCTTATACGGTTTACAATTTTCTTCCTTTCCACATAAGTCCATACTTGTCATTAAACTCTCCAAAACCTAACTAAGTACTGGGTCTTGCTTGGTACTGTGTGCTACATCTTTTGCAGTTATTGGTACATCATATACAGAAATTAACAGAACACTGGCATCATACTCTTCTGGAGCTTTGTCTACAGGTAATCTGGATAAAGCATCTGCATTACCCATATTTGATGTTGGACGGTATTCTATATCATAGTGGTACGCTGCTAACGTAACTGCCCAACGTTGTAGTCTTGCAGCCACCAACGTAGGTAAACTTGCTTTTGGACCCAATATTGCTAATAAAGGTTTATGATCTGTAACAAGTGTGAACTTTTTCCTACCATAAAGATACATATGGGATTTTTTAACTCCATAAACTAATGCTAAACCTTCCTTTTTTATTTGAGAGTAATTCCTTTCTGCCTTGTTCAATACTCTAGAAGTGAATGCAATTGGTTTTTCTGTTCCATCTGGCATTACATGAGATAATACTGCACCTAAACCTATGTTTGATGCATCACATACTAATTTAATTGGTAAATCCATTTGATAATGTACTAAGAATGTAGGTGATGTTATTTCCTGCTTGATTCTTTCAAAAGATTTTTGACACTCTTTTGTCCACTTCCATTCTACACCATTATTCAACAGATTATACAATGGATGTGCAATTGTAGACAAATTCTGAATGAAATTCTCATAAAATGTTACTAAACCTAGAAATGATTGTAATTCCTTAACATTTTCTGGCACTTTTGTTGATTGTACAGCTTTAATCTTCTCTTTAGTTTTGTGAATACCCTTGCCATTTATTACAAAACCTAAGTATTCCACTGAATCAACTTCTAAAATACATTTGTTCTTATTTACTCTAATATTATGTTCCTTCAACTTCTTCAGAACTGTTCGCAATCTTTCTCTATGTTCTCTTGTGTCTTTACCCGCAATTAAAATATCATCTATAAAAATGAATACTCCTTGCATTCCTGAAAAAATCTTATCCATAGTTTGTTGCCATATAGCTGGACTACTTGCAACTCCATAAGGTAATCTCTTTGGCCTAAACAAACCTAAGGATGTATTTACTGTACATAATTCTTGTGAAGTTTCATCCATGGGAAGCTGTTGAAATGCTTGTCTTAAATCTAATTTAGAAAAAACACTGCATCCTGACATAGTTGCAAACATGTCTTTCGGATTTGGTAAGGGATGTTGAGCTACTTGCAGTTGTAGATTTAACGTTACTTTGTAATCTCCACATAACCTAACCTGTCCACTTTCCTTCACAATAGGAACTAATGGTGTAGCCCAATCTGAATATGTAACCTTTTCCCAAGAACCTTCACTTTCTAATCTCTTGATTTCTGTTTCAACTGCATTTTTCAATGCATACGGTACTGATCTCGGAGCAAAAAATCTAGGAGAACTGTCAGGTTTCAAAACTAAAATTGCCTTTGTGTTCTTTACTGTACCTATTTTATCTTCAAATACGTCTTGAAACTCTGATATGATATTATCCATAGACATTTCATTTTTGTTTTCATCTTGTCTACCTGCAACCTTCAAAATACTAGGCCAATCTAACTTCAAATGCTGTAGCCAAACGAAACCTAGCAAAGTTTGTCCATTACCTTTTACTAATGTTAATGGCATTCTCTCTAATTTCTGTTCTTTGTACTGTACTTCTACGTTCGAAGCACCTATTACCTGAATATCAAAACCATTATAACTTTTCAAAACTCTATTTGTACCTTCTAATAACATATTAGGAAAGCTTTTAGCCATTTTCTCAGACATAATTGATACATCGGCTGCTGTGTCAACTTGCATCAAAATTGGTTTACCATTTATGATTACTTCTACCATGATATGTTTCTTTGCACCTTTGTTGACTGAGTTTATGCGAAACGCAAAATCAGTTTCTGAACTAACCTGATTATCATGAACATTTTCCTCATTATTCTCTTGACCCATAGTATCAACTGTAGCATTTATTTTCTTTGCGTACTGTTTAGGAAATCTACAAGCAGTTGCAAAATGACCCAGCTTTCTGCAATTCTGGTATGTTTGTCCAGTAGCAGGGCATTTCTTTGCTTCGTATGCAAGATGATCAGTTTTACCACACCTAAAACACTTGGGTTTTTCCTGTTCTTTCTGTGTATAGGCCTGATTCTGATATTTATGAACATTAGTGTTAGGCACTTTTCTATGACTAGGCTTTGTCATATTCCTTCTCTGATTCTCATGGGTTTTCCACTTAGAACCTACTGTGCTGTATTAATTTTAGAATTTTCCATTCTATTGCTTGTAGAACTACCTATTATGTTACTTTGCCTATTTGAGGTTTCTAAAGTTCTGCCTGTTATCAATACCTTTTCTAATGTTAAATCTTTATCTTGCAATAATTTCTTTCTTAGCTCTTCTGATGTGCAATGTGCAATTACTTGATCTATGATAACATTCTCTAACTCTAGAAATTCACATGAAACAGCTAAATTCTTTAGTGTAGTCACAAATGCATCTAAACTTTCATTTTCTTTCTGATAAGCCTGCGCTGAAAACTGGTATCTTTCAAAAAATTTATTGACCTGAGGAGCAAAATATGTGGTAAGAGCCTTAATTGCAGCTTCACTTGTGTCATCTGTAGGCTGCAAAGTCTTAAACACTTCCCGAACTTCCCTACCTGCTGTATGAAGTAATAATGCCTTCTTTTGTGCATCCTTCATGTTCCCTAATGCTTCTAAATAAATCTTAAATTCCTCACACCACTGTTGCCATCGTGTTGCAACAGAATTAGGCTCAGCAGTGATGCTGAAACCTGGGGGGTGCTCGATGTTAAAAGGCATTTTGTTTGTTTACCTTAATAACTGTGGTAGGTTAAGTTACTGTTCTGCAGTCACAAGTGTACTTCCTACCTACCTAACTTTAAATTTCACCCTTTTGTGTATTTGATGAAATTCCTATTCTGCTGCTGGTAAAATCTTCATTGGGCGATTTTACTCTTGTCCCCTTATGTACAAACGACCTTCTCTTGTGCTGGCCGTCCTTGTGTATAGGGTCCAATGCTTCTCCCTGCTTGCTTCTCCCTGCTTGTCCGTCGTCCTTTACGTCGCAAAATGTTCGATATTGACACTTACGTAGGAAGTTCTATTAACCATAATAATTACCTGGAACATAGATGAACAATTGTTAGTAATTATTTCTCAGCTGATCCCATCTGACGTCGTCGAATGTTGGCTTGATGGGTAATAATACGTTGGTATTCTATAAAATACATTTAATGTATAAAAGACTACATTGTAATGTTTACTCTGTGACAGCTGACTCCCAAGTGTGTATGGAGCGTCTTACACAATCTGCCAAAACGAAACATTGCTAAACAAAAGAGCATCGCTCTGAAAAGACTTAAATCCAACTCCATTACAAAATCATAAAGAATCACATCCTATCTGAGGTAATCAACAAATGTTTGAATCCTAATACCAAAACAAATCATTACTCTTATGTATAAAGCATAACATGTCTTATTTATGCAATATGATGCAATGTTGCGCAATACCTGCAACACTTGAAATAATATAGTACATTACAACAATACATAACAGTAGCCTCTGAACAATTACAGAGCAGTAGTTCACCTCTTGAGATAAGAATTATTTGGTAATTTCAATGTTGTCAAGTGTATGCGGAAAGAGGAGAATGTGTAAAGAATAGGCCAGACTATTCTGTTGGTATAGATGAAATGAGCCGCAGCCAGAGAGAGGGATCCAATGTAGTACTGTTTGGCCAGGTCGTAAGTACTGTACTTATTGAATAGATACTCTAAAGTTTGAACACTAAAACTTTTTGGAAATTATATCTTTGAGTAAGTAGTCATCACAAGGGACTTTGGTTATACCTTCTATTTGCAATAACAAACGTTCAAATGTTAAACGAAAATCTGTTAAATCTCTAAGGTTATGTTTTGTTGTTTTCATATACATAAGTTGTTGGCCTTAAAGTAATTGTTGTAACAATTGGTTATCATCTGCAAATCTAGACTTCAATAATGTAAGGACAACAATGTAATTATCATTTGTTATGGATAAACCTTCTATGGTTCCATAGGCATTACATCTTAGTTAAGATCTGAATATATTAAATTTAAACACCGGATCAATGTCCTGACGACTATCAATGTGGCTGCTAAAAGAATCTCTAACACTGTTCCAATGACTTAATTCATCATTAAAATCAGGAAACTTTAGATCTGATAACTTTGGATGGGGAAGATGCTTTGCAGGTACTATCACTTGACAAGGAATGGGGTTATCAAGAGGTTGTCCATTTAAGGCTGACTGTGGTAATTTGGAATCTATAGCGGACTTAAGATCTGTTTGAAGTTTTCACACATTGCGTTTCAATGCCCTGTGGTCGACTCTCTACACTCCCTATCATATTCTGAACTATCAATTATATTCTCACTAACTAACCATAAGTTTTCAAAGGAATTTTCTTTTTCTTTTGATAACCAAGATTCAGAAAACTGTAAGGAACGAAAAGCAGATGACGGAGTTACCTCAAGTTCATCCACTAAAATGAAGATAATATCCTTCAATTCTTCACAAACTACATTATATCTAAGAAATTACTTCCCTTCATCAACTATGGGGGCCAAAACTAGTGACTAGATTAAGTAAGAATAAATATTGTGAGGTATGAGAGACAGACCATAGCCGAGTAATGCTTTATTTCTGAGACGGGCAGAGTACATTGACCTGTGTGGACAGCAATGTGGCAACTTGCTGGGCAGGTGACTGAACGACCACGAACAGATGAGAAATGCAGGGTATTTATGTTTTCTGACATTGACATAATGATTAATATAATATCCCTCACTTGTCATTTAATAATGAATCCTACATGGCAATGAAGGGCAGGTGATTCTGCGCCTGAATGCATAAACAATATTTGCAGGATAATTACAGTGGATATGTACAATGCTGAAAAGAGCACTTCAAGCCTTGTAGGACGTCCTTACAATTACTCCCCCCCCACAAGAAAATTATTAAAAGGGGAACATTTTAATGATTGTATGAAAAAAAAAATTAATGGGTGAAACATAGATATGCATATTAGTCTGTATAGCGAGATGGGTGTTGCAAGTGGCCACTTTGTCAGGACACTAGGAATGGAGGGCCGTTATCCTTGATACGCAGTTGCAGGATGCCACCCTGGTGGGGAGAGCATAGGGGGTTCAACCGCTGGGTGTAGTTTCCTTGAATTGTGTCTGGTCTGGCTTCTTGCATCTTCTATTTGTTTGTTCTGGGGAGGCACTTGTGGGCGCTGCCTTTGCTGCTGTTGCTCATTAATGTTGCTTTCTGTATGAGCAGTCTTTATTCTGTCCACGGTCAGCCAGTTTTCTGCTCTGTGGAGCATGATTTTAAATGCCTTCTTCGTCCTCTCCATCACACGATAGGGCCCTTTGTAAGGGCACGAGAGCGAGGGCTGATGACTGTCCTATCTGACGAAGATGTTAGGCAGGTATCCAGCAAGGCAGGCTTGAAGTGCTTTGTCCTGTCTGCATACGTTTTGTGGCAGGGAATGAATTTTCCTTTCCTTTCACGAAGCTGGGCAAGGCTGATGTCTACGGCGTCTGGATTGGAGGGGAAAAACTCGGCAGTGACCATGAGCGTCTCCCCATAGACTTTCTCTGCTGAAGAAGTGTTGCTGTTTGCTTTCGGGGCCGTTCAAAGACCGAGGATGACCCAGGGAAGTTGCTTGACCCAATGCTCGTCTGTGCATCAGGCTATTAAGGCCGCCTTCAGGGACTGATGGCTTCTTTCGACTATGTCGTTGGCTGTGGGGTTGTAGGCCGTCTTGTTGTGCAGGTTGGTCCCCATCGGGCGGGCGAGGGATGCCCACAGGTGCAAGATGAAAGCGGGTTCCCTGTCGGTCATCCTGTCGTCTGAGACCCAGAAACGACTGACCCAGCTGGAGAGAAGGACCTGAACGCAGGCATCCATTAATGCTTCGGTCATGGGATTCGCCCCCGGTCACCTCGTCGAATGGTTAATGATTGTGAGTAGGTACCTGGCGTCGCCCGAGGGTGTTAAGGGCCCACCAATGTTGACGTGAATGTGTCCGAACCGTTGCTTGGGTTAAAGGAACCTGCAGACTCCTGACTCAGTGTGACGACCAACCTTGCTGGTCTGACAGGCCGTGCATGCATGTGCTCACTTGCGTGAGTTCCTCCTGATCCCCGGCCACTCGAACTTGTCATTCATCAGCTTGGTTGTAGTCCTCGACGGCCTGTGCTGATATAACAGAGCAGAGTGGGGCCGTTGAGATGTCATAACTTGACGTCCTCCCACTGAAGGGAGGTCGAGGAGGACCTTGCATCTGCTGTGGTGGAGTTGGCTGTTTGTACCCGGGCAATGTCCTCGTCGTGAGCAGACAGAATGCCTAATGACATAATGCATAAGGACATAATGCCTAATGGACAAAATGCCTAATGGCCTAATGGCTAAAACATCTAAAAAGGGATAAAAAAGTAACTCAAAAATACAGGAATACAAACTTGTAACAAGTGTTTTTTTTTAAACAATTACTCTTTAAAAACGTAATACAGACTGAAATCTTAGTTTTCTTTTAAAAAAAATAACACAATGTATTTAAATTTATCTAATCATGAATAGGTTGTTTACCAGAATTGAAGAAAATTCAAAAATTATGTGCCATAGCCCTTGAATAGGATAAACCTTCATCATTATTGTAAGTTGCATGAATTTTTTTGATCCGTTCATTTACTCGAATATATTTCTTATCAACTTTTTCAACAGTTGCACCTAACAATAAACTCAGTACTTGCTTGTTCAGTTTTGATTTTTTTTTTACAAGCTTAGAGAGAGTTGGGTGAGTAATTGAAACTTTCTTATTAAAAGCATGGTGCCATCCTTCTAGAGAGTTCATAGTTCTTGGCAAATTTGATTCTATTCTATGGTACACATTCCACATTTGAACATCGAAGGTTGGGCGTCTTTGTCGACATCTCTGAACTATTCCGAGCCATGTAATGTCAAAATATTCAAATAATTCACTCAGAATTTCATCAGTTTCATGGTCGATTGAAGTAAAAAATTCAGTGAAAAGATCAACCACATCCTCTGGAAGAACAAAAGCAAAGGCTTGTATTTGTTTGATTATGAAAGCATTGTCATTATTTGTGTACCAGCGCTGGAGACCAAGATTTTGTATATTGCGCCAAAGACATTGACTGAAATGAAAGACACAGCCATTGATTGAAGTATTTGGAAAAAAATTCTTTAAACTTTTATTGCTGCTTGTTCATAATCAAGAGTCACAGACTCTGGGAAGATCTCTACTAATCTCGATTAATTTATTTGAAATTGCTAAATAAAATAATTTGCCTGGAAGGCATTTTGTCCATTAGGCATTTTGTATATTAGGCATTTTGTCCATTAGGCATTATGTCTGTTAGGCATTTTTTCCGTGTTGAGGAATTATGCATTATGCCCGTAGGCATTCTGTCCTTAGGCATTATGTCATTAGGCATTCTGTCCTACTACCGCCTCGTAGTCCAGCCCAATGTGAATGGAGTTGATGGTGATTCTTGACAGAGCGTCGGCCTCCGGGTTCTTGCTTCCCGGGACGTAGCTGATAGTGCAGCCGAACTTGGAGATGGCCACCAGGTGTCGTTGCTGTCAGTCGGCCATGTGTCCCCAGGCTTGGTCAAGGCATGGACCAGAGGCTGGTGGTCTGTCTGGATGGTGAATGAGGTTCCCTCTAGCAGGTATTTGAAGTGCCTGATGGCAAGGTACACTGCTAGAAGCTCAGAGTCGAAAGTGTTGTAGTGAGTCTCGGATGGTTTTAATGTCGTACTAAAGAAAGCAAGTGGTTGGGGCACGTTGTTGATCACCTGCTCAGTAGTTAACCCCAGGCAGGCCCCGGGGTGCTGATAGGCCAGGGTTGTGGCCTTGCAGAGGGTAGTCTTTGTCTACTTGAAGGCTTCCTGTTGAGGGGAACCCCACTGCAGCTCCTTCGGGCTCCCCTTCAGGACGTTGATAAAAGGGGTTATTGCACGGGCGACGTTGGGCAGGAACCTCCGGTAGTAGTTAGCCAAGCCAATGAATTCTTGAAGGAACTTTACAGAGGTCAGGGTCGGGAATTTGTTTAAGGACTCCACCTTCAACGTCACGGGCCGCATGCCCCTTATTTTGGGTTTGTGCCCCAGGAATTCCACCTGCTCAGCCCCGAATGTGCATTTGTCGAAGAGTACCACAAGGCCATTCTCCTGCAGTCGCTTCAGAGCCGTCCTCACGTGTCCCAGATGTTCCTCCTGCATCTTGAAGAACACGAGGAAGTTGTCAACGTAGACGGCGCAGAAGGGAAGGTCCCCCAAAATGCTGTCCATTAGGTGCTAGAAGGTCGCCCCAGCGTTTCTCGGGCTGAACGTAGAGTAGAAGAAGGTGTAGGACCCGAAAGGGGTGATGATGGCTGTCGTTTTGTATGCCATCAGGGTGCACGTGGAGCTGAAAACAGGACTTTCAGAGGTTTATCTTGGAGAAAATAGGACTTTAAGAGGTCCATCTTGGAGAAAATAGTGGGCCCGTATAGGTCCCCGGTGAGATCCTGCATGTTGGGCAACAGGTAGTTTTCAGGTGCTGTGGCCAGATTTAGGCGTCTATAATTGCAGTAGGCCTCCAGCTGCCGTCAGGTTTCTTGGCCATGTGCTGCGGAGAGGCCTACGGGCTGGACACCTTTTTGCAGATTCCCATGCACTCCTTCTCCTGAAGGCGTGTTTGGCGTCTTGTAGCTTCTGTGGCGGGAGGCTTCTGAGCCTGCAGTGGAATGGTGGGCCAGTCGTTGAGATATGGTGGAATATCCCATGCTTGGCGGGGACCCCCTCCAGTTGGCAGAGCTTGGATTTCAAGACCTCTGGGAACTCCTGCAGCAAGTGGCCATATTTGCGCATTGTGGCTGAGCACACCCTAAGAAAACTGGGCCCGCTAAAGAGGTGGTGACCGGTAGGTCCCCTGGTTGACTGCTTATTTGTGACGCACGTCTACCAGCAGTCCGTGGTGAGCGAGGAAGTCGGCGCCCAGGAAGGGCACCTTGACGTCTGCGATTAGGAAAGGCCAGCTGTAATTCCAGCCCATGATGGATATCTTCAGTGTCCTCGTCCCGTAAATGGTGATGAGACTGCCGTTCGCGGCAACCAGGGGGCCCCTGTCATCTGATGGGAGGCCTTGGTTTCCTTTAAAGGTGGGAACGTTGACATAGTAGCGCCAGTATTTACCAGGAACCTTTTTCCTGAGTTGATGTCGAGGATGTAGAAGCCCGTGTGATCAGGCCTCGCCTGCTCCACGGTAGGTTGTAGGTGTGGTTGTTTACTTAGTTATTTGGATGGGCACATGGTTGGACACACTTCCACGCCTCTTTCCTCCACACTCAGTGGAAGCAGCACCATCTGGGAAGGTCAGGGGCCTTGTGGTAGTGCTCCTCTCGTTATTGACGTAGCTATATATGAGAGTATGGGATGATCTCAGCCATCTCGAAGATGTTTTGGACCTTTTTGATGGAACCATTTTCAGGGATTGGGTCATCGAAATCCGTAGGGATCCAATCCTTGAGGTGGGACTCTTGGCTTCTGGCCGGAAGCCCATCATTATAGATATGGGAGGATGATTCCATATTTTCTTGGTCTCAGTCCTACAAGGTGGGTTTAGCTTACACCTGTGCCTCTATATCTGTTTTGGTGCTATCCTTCGGGTATGGTATGGAGTGGACCATCTGGGAATTATTCCCTGATTGTGCTGATACTGGAGAATGCAAATTTCTTTTCCAAAGCATGAGACTTTCTTAATATTATCAAGCAGGTAAATCAACCAACAATAACAAAAATAAAATAGACACTGTCTTCTGTTATGGATACTGCTGACAATGACCCCCTTCCCCTGAATATGCCAACTCCCCCTCGGCACTGTTGACGGCCACTGGCAATTCTATCATGGAAAATTCTGTTGTTGAATTAGGAACAAAAAAGGACCATTCCAATGTTCAGAAGTTGAAATTAATTCATATATGGGATTTGCCAATAAGCTGTCATTATGAAGCATTGTGGAGGACTTTTAAAGCTTATGGTTAGGTTAATGAAATAAGCATGAGTTTTAAGGAAGGTGAAAAATGGGAAGCATGGATTTGATTTAATAATCACGAGGAGGCTTTTAGAGCAGTCTGTCTTAAAAATTGAAATTGATAATAACGAGATTACAGGAGCACTATGCAATACTACTCCTAGAAACCTGGACATATATCGCCGTAGTAACTGGCATCAAAATGATTCTATGGACCCCAGTACAAACTTGATAAGAGAAAGAAAGCCTAAACCCCCAATGTGGATTATAGCAACATCAAAGAGAGAAGAATAAAACTATTTTGAATTAAGTAAACTAATACGACAGAAAATAGGCATTATAGAGTGAGGAGACATTTCTAGATTTGGCAAGAAGTCCATTTTGATTATGGCCAAATCTAGAACACAGTCTATTATGCTAAATAATATTAAGATAGAAGAAAATTTAATGGTAGACAGCAAGCCGCATTTGAATTTCAGTTCTGGTAGAGGGTTATCTTTAACAAAAATCTTTATGAATTTAATGAATAAGAAATATTAGATATGTGCCTTAGAGAAATATGGAAGGTTCATAAGATTCCAAGAACCACTATGATTATTTTAACATTTCTAGACCATGATGTATCCTCTCATGTATACTTCGAAAATGAGAGGATCCAAGTTCGTGTCACAAACAGAAACCTTTATTGTTATGATTGCTATAAATTTGGACATCCATCAATAGTATGCAAAAAGGAAAAGATCTGCGAAAATTGTTCGGATCCTGAGCATGGACCCTGTACTTCTATTTAAAAAAGCCCTAATTGTAGCCAAAAGCATAAAGCTACTAATAAAAAATGCCCTTAGTATGAAATAGAAGAAGCTGCTGTTCAGAAGTCAGATGCAGAGCATATCAGTGTAGGGTATGCTAGGCCATTTCTAAAAAGAACTGAAAATTATGCCAAGACCTTACAATCTAAGGATGCAGGACATATAGAAAAAATTACATCACCACCTAGACCAGGTAAAGTAAAGTGTGATACAATTTTGTGTTATTTTGATCCTTTTGATTGTACATTTATACATTTATTAGTTTATAATACTAAACTGTACATGAGTGCATCATGCTTTTCCATTTCAATAAAAAATAAAATACAATTGTGTTTTTATACACCAAATATCTCTCCATCTTACAGTGGCCTACAAACTGTAATTAAATGTATGCCTACACATAAGCATTTGTGGCTAAGTTTAACAAATCAGATATACAGTATGTTTTCATTTATTCGAATGTGGTATTGTATAGAACATTTGAAAATGGTTGTAATATACTGTACAATACTTGAATTGACAAGAAAATTAACTAAATCATAAGAGATATAGCTATTGAATTTCTGAAAAATAGACTGATAAACATAATTTGCAATTTAGTTACCTAAAATTTAAGAATATCATGAATATATGAGTAAAATATACCGACATAGTAATGCAAATTATGAAAAAATATGTCGCAAAATTTACAATCAAATTCCATCCTATATACCCGTAAGCATTACCGCTCTGAATGTTTGGTTGCTCGCTCAACAGATGGAGCCATTCGTTTCGCATGGGAGTATCTGGCATCTTTTTATAGCACACCCATTTGTGTGTTAAAAGCCTGAGCCTTCCTATCTTCCTTCAGTATATAGTCTTTGATAGACACAATAAAACGATTTTCGATTCTCGAAAGTTATGTCAAAATAGCGGACGGAGTCCCAGTACAGGTGAATGGTCAGTAATGTGACTGGAGCAACTGAGGATAGCAATGTATTGGCTGATCATTTCTCCAATGTATCAAACAAGTGTAGAGTAGCTCCTGGTTGCCTGTATAGAAGCAGTGAAGAACGTAAAACGGTAAATCTTACAAGAGAAAAGAAGGAGTTCTATAATAATCCTTTTACCGAAAGGGAATTTGATTCCACATTTGCCAATTGCAACGATACAGCTCCTAGTCCTGATGGAAT
>NC_090729.1:142830010-142857510 GCF_036898095.1 Palaemon carinicauda
TTTACTAAATTACAAATTGATATATTACGAAGGTAGCTTCGATGGAATAATTCCATTGTAATGATCGTAAATGTATATAGGTTGCTTTATTATTATTATTATTATTATTATTATTATTATTATTATTATTATTATTATTATTATTGCTACTACTTGCTAAGCTACAACCCTTGTTGGAAACGCAGGATGCTATAAGCGCAGGGCCCTAACAGGGAAAATAACCGAGTGAGGAAAGGAAACAAGGAAAAATAAAATAATTTAAGAACAGTAACAACATTAGAATAAATATTTCCTACATAAACTATAAAAACTTTAAGAAAACTATAGGAATAGAAATTAGATAGAATTGTGTGCCCTAGTGTACCCTCAAGAAAGAGAACTCTAATCCAAGAGACTCTGGAAGACCATGGTACAGAGGTTACGGCACTACATAACACTATTATTATTATTATTATTACTATCCAAGCTACAACCCTAATTGGAAAAGCAAGATGCTATAAGCCCAGGGGCTCCAATAGGGAAAGATAGCCCAGTGAGGAAAGGAAATAAGGAAATAAATAACTGAAGAGAACAAATCAACAATAAATCATTCTAAAAAAAGTAATGTCAAAAGAGATATATCATATATAAACTATTAACAACATCAGCAACAAATATGTCATATATAAACTATAAAAAGACTCATGTCCGCCTGGTCAACAAATAAGCATTTGCTCCAACTTTGAACCTTTGAAGTTCTACTGATTCAACAACCCGATTAGGAAGATCATTCCACAACTTGGTAACAGCTGGAATAAAACTTCTAGAGTACTGCGTAGTATTGAGTCTTATGATGGAGAAGACCTGGCTATTAGAATTAACTGCCTGCCTAGTATTACGAACAGGATAGAATTGTCCAGGGAGATCTGAATGTAAAGGATGGTCAGAGTTATGAAAAATCTTATGCAACATGCATAATGAACTAATTGATCGACGGTGCCAGAGATTAATATCTAGATCAGGAATAAGAAATTTAATAGACCGTAAGTTTCTGTCCAACAAATTAAGATGAGAATCAGCAGCTGAAGACCAGACAGGAGAACAATACTCAAAACAAGGTAGAATAAAAGAATTAAAAACTTCTTCAGAATAGATTGATCACCGAATATCTTAAAAGACTTTCTCAATAAGCCAATTTTTTGTGCAATTGAAGAAGACACAGACCTTATATGTTTCTCAAAAGTAAATTTGCTGTCAAGAATCACGCCTAAAATTTTGAAAGAGTCATACAAATTTAAAGAAACATTATCAATACTGAGATCCAGATGTTGAGGAGCCACCGTCCTTGACCTACTTACAATCATACTTTGAGTTTTGTTAGGATTCAACTTCATACCCCATAATTTGCACCATGCACTAATTCTAGCTAAATCTCTATTAAGGGATTCACCAACCCCAGATCTACATTCAGGGGATGGAATTGATGCAAAGAGAGTAGCATCATCTGCATATGCAATAAGCTTATTTTCTAGGCCAAACCGCATGTCATGTGTATATAGTATGAAAAGTAATGGGCCAAGAACACTACCCTGTGGAACACCGGATATCACATTCCTATACTCACTATGGTGCCCATCAACAACATATCTTTGAGATCTATTACTTAAAAAATCAATAATAATGCTAAGAAACAACCCACCCACTCCCAACTGTTTCAGTTTGAAAACAAGGGCCTCATGATTAACACGGTCAAAGGCAGCACTAAAATCAAGGCCAATCATACGAACTTCCCGACCACAATCAAGGGATTTCTGTACTGCATTGGAGATTGTAAGAAGGGCATCACATGCTCCAAGGCCTTTCCGAAAACCAAATTGCAAACTAGGAAATAGATGATTACCTTCAGCAAACTAGAGAACAATGGTTTAATTCTGGAGTGTCCTTTTCCTAGAAGAGCTGCTTACCATAGCTAAAGAGTGTCTTCTACCCTTACCACGAGGAAAGTAGTCACTGAACACTTACACTGCAATAGTTAACCCCTTGGGTGAAAAAGAATTTTTTGGTAATCACAGTGTTGTCAGGTGTATGAGGACAGAGGGGAATCTGTGAAAAACCGGCCTTTTATGTGTAAGAAAAGGGAAAGTGAACCGTAACCAGAGAGAAGGGTCCAATGTAGTACTGTCTAGCCAGTCAAAGGCCCCCCACAACTCTCTAATGATAGTATCTCAACGAGTGGTTAGTGCCCTGACCAACATACCACCTAGGTTTTATGTATAAAGATTATTACTGTAGTCCATAAAAGATCTTTTGCACGTAATAAAATTTTATGATTCTCTTTTTTTTTTTTCAATGGCCATTGAGAGTATAGATGTAATTGTGATATTGTTGGTAATCGTATATAATTTGAAATAAACCCCCCCCCATTAATTGTATTATGGAACCCTGGCAATTGAATATTCGGGAATGAATATATTGTACCAACCGTGTTTCACACAATTGTACATAATTCCTTTTGTATATATTATGCTTGTATCTTCGCTCTTCCCTCGCACTAAGACGAACATGAAAATTCATGTCTGGTTTTTCCTCTGTAATATTGTCTGTCTTGTGAACTTGTTATGTCCTGTTGCCTTGAGGTTTTGTATATAAGGAGAGTGTTCCACAATAATATAACTCAGTCGTTTCCAATCTGCCTTTGAGTTCACACCCTTACTCGGCGCCGTCACAATATAATTTAAAGGTCAAGCATCCTAAGGTCTTTCCCTGCCAGTTGCGAGATTCGTTTGAGTGTTATTTTTAAATAGCGCATTAGATAAATAACAAGTTTTTACATCTCGCTTGAGGTCCATGAATCTTACTGCATATGGTCAACCAATCATCCACCGCAGGTTGTAGTAACAATTCATAAAAAGGATTTTGTATATTCCGCTTTTTCTAAAAAGGCATCCATGAATCTTACATAAATATCAATTTAAAATTCAGTTAAATTTCATGATAAAAATCGTAAAAATATTCAAGATATGAATACTGAAACAGGTTCACAAAAGAGAGAGAGAGAGAGAGAGAGAGAGAGAGAGAGAGAGAGAGAGAGAGAGAGAGAGAGAGAGAGAGAGAGAGAGAGAGAGAGAGTTTTTCCTTAGGAATGAAGAAGCAGGCTTACCGTATGTAAATAACTTACACATCAATGTGAATATTCATTAGAAGGAACAGAATAAAAAACTTTCGGCCACTGAAGCTAATTCCATTTGGAACTACGAAACGAAAAAAAGCTCTGGATAATGTTGTTCTCTATTTGCTCTACTATATTCTACCTCGGCGATAGAACTTGCAAACGTCTTTGAATGAACAACTACAAAAAGAAACGAAGAAAAACGGCCATATTCTCTGGGACGTTACACCTATAATGTTCATCATCATCATCTCCTACGCCTATTAACGCAAAGGGCCTCGGTTAAATTTCGCCAGTCGTCTCTATTTTGAGCTTTTAATTCAATACTTCTCCACTTATCATCTCCCACTTCATGCTTCATAGTTCTCAGCCATGTAGGCCTGGGGCTTCCAACTCTTCTAGTGCCTCGTGGAGCCCAGTTGAAAGTTTGGTGAACTAATCTCTCTCGGGGAGTGCGAAGAGCATGCCCAAACCATCTCCACCTACCCCTCACCATGATGTCATCCACATATGGCACTCAAGTAATCTCTCTTATAGCTTCATTTCTGATCTTGTCTTGCCGTTTAACTCCCAATAATGTTACTTGTAGTAAATAGTAGCCTTAGTTGAAAAATATAGCAAATGAATATTTAGCTGCTTTACAGATATTGGAACTGTAATTGTAGTAAGCATTCTTTGTTCAACGTTTTTTCTGGCTTTATGCTCTCGTTATCTGCTGTTTATTGCTTATTTCCTTACGGTTTTCAGATTAGTGAACCGATTCCCTAAAATGATTAAGAATGAATTGGCATCAACCAAATCTAAGTAGTATACGCATCTTTTAATGTTTAACTGCTTCCTAGTGCACGTCTATCGCCATTATAACTGTTAGGTGAAGATGGAAAGTTAAGCAATAAAATTTGTTTACTGCTATGGACATGTCCTGCGAATAATTTGCAATTCTTCCTCACTTAGAGCTGCCGACATTATCCATGCGGATATCGTAATATATAAATTCCCACTATGATAGAAAACTATTTTCAGCTCCAGCTCTCCAAATAGTACCGTTTATTGACAGCCATAGTGTTAAATGTGTATTAAAAGTTGCTAAGCAAATAGATTTTACTAATATTTTGGTAGAAATGTGAAGAAATAAACTCTTTTATCGTCGTATCACCAACTGAAGTTTAGCATTGCTCTTATGAATTCAATCTATAGGTGCACGTACGTGAAAACGAACGTGTTTAGTCCGATAAAACTTAATAAGCTATGCAACCCATATAAAAGGGTGAGACCATAATAGTATTAGCAAGTAAACAAAATTCTAAAATCAGCTACTTTTTGCATGATATAGACAACTTATTTATCAGAGAATAAGAAATGCACTTTTATCAGTCAGCAGTTATGGAATCAATTCCTACACGCTACTGACAGATTTGTCAGAAATTACAAAAGAAGCGCATGTGAGATTTCATATTCCTCGTGCAAGAATCATTGTACTCAAACTATAATGCGAAGCAACTTTTGAAGCTGTAGGGCACTGGAATGAGGATAGCATTTGTTTGTTCGATAGCCCATGAAGGATAAAAAACACACATTAAGCGAAGGGGATTTTGCTGGCAAATTCTGCCAGTGTGCAAGGCATCACGAATATCACTTGACTGTGACGGCGGTTCCTTACCCATACTGGTAACTCTTTAGACACAGTACAAGGTCAAATCTAATTCAATGAATACTGTGGGTTGGTAGGGTGCGGTAATTCCTCCCATGCAATAACTCTGGCGCGTGCCCATGAGTCCTTCCTTTGGAATGTGCCCAGGTGTAGTTCAGTTTTAAGGGAAGGGAAGAAGCACGTGATGAAAAATTCCTTGCATATAAAACCTCTCTATTCGAGATTTTTTGGTCGAAATATTCTTCATTTGCTGTTTTCGTAGCCTTTAGATATTAACTGAATTACATAGCGGTTAAGTTGGCCAGTCACTGATAATCCTACATTAAGCAATCACGGAGAACGGAACAAAAAATAATAGGAAAAGTAATACTCTGACCAGCATAAATTACATCATTCAAATTAATCTTGTTTTGCGTGGTAATGCCATTCGACCGTAAAGACTAAATCTTACTACCCATACTTTCATATAAATGACAATAGGATCTGCTCGATAATATATGAATATAATTTGGTGTTCAAGTAATAGTCAGGTCTTCCCAACAAATTCTAGTTTTAAAAACTTGAAAATCTCGGAAGACAAATCAAGTTTCATCGCAGTTATAATTTTTTGATTAGATTCTATGCTATACAGCACAACCTTCCAGTAACCTCAAGTTCTAAATAGATTTGAAATTTATAGGGAAATATGTTCAGAGTTCCTTATGTTGCAACATCCCATTCTATTCAGAATTCCAATTTGTTCATCATAATCTTCATTATGTGTATCTTCATAGAACATTTCCCAAACTCTGATTGTTATTATTATTATTTTTACTAGCTATGCTACAACCCTAGATGGAAAAGCAAGATGCTACAAGCCCAAGGGTTTCAAAAAGGAAAAATAGCAGTGTGGAAATGAAATAAGGAAGTAAATAAACAACATAAGAAGAAATGAAAAGTTAAAACAAAATATTTTAAAAACATTAACAATATTAAAACAGATATTATATATATATATATATATATATATATATATATATATATATATATATATATACACTATAAAATTACTTATGTAAACCTGTTTAACATAAAAACATATGCTGCGAGTTTAAACTTTTTGAATTCCTACTGATTCAACTACCCGATTAGGAAGATCATTCCGCATCGTGGTTGTTATGCCCCCTTTATCTGTGAATGTATCCTTCCAATCAAATGTAACAGTTGGCCGTGTTAATAAAGGATTTTCTCATTCTTAACACGTTCGTCAGCAAGTATAGAAAGTAGAAATATATTGGATAAATAAGTTACTAGTTTAAGATGAGAATATTTTGGAAGAGATCAGTTAAAGACAGGCCTTTGTTTCTGGAGAGGTAGAGGTCTAGTAATTCACATTGAAAGAGATTCTTTTTATAACCGTTTAGAATTATTGCAGATTCATCCTATTCTACTAAGGAAAGTAGGCCATGCATAAGCTGTCAGGCATATAGCATCTACTGTACACACTTCATACTTCTTTTACAGCAATCACCATTTTTTTTCTCAAGGGGATTTTGTCATTTTTTTATAGAGCTTTACAGGTGAAGATTTAATACTTAGAGACATGATCTTTAAAAAAGTTATGTGTATAAAAGTGTCGTTTTGAATTCTATTTCATTCAGAACTTAGAAGACTGATTGCTGCAACATCTGTAAACAAAGATAAAAGATGAAGAAAACTGATGAAAATATCATCCAAGACTCATCATTTACAGGACCTATACTCAATTCCAATAAAATAATGAAACTCCAAAATCAAACCACTGTTCTCTAGTCCTGGGTTGAGTAACTATATGTTTATATAGGTACTCTACCCTTGGGTAGTGCCATAGGCTCTGTACCATGGTATTCCATTGTCTTGGGGTAGAGGTCTCTTGCTTGAAAGAACACTCATGGATGGCAGAAGCAAGGGACAGTACATTGCCCTAGCAAGAGGGACAATGCCCTAGAGTCTGACCATATAATATATGATCAGCGCCCAAGCCCCCTCTCCACCCAAGCTAAGACCAGGGAGGATCAGGCAATGGCTGCTGATTGTCTGTTAAGATTGCCTTTCCTTATGTGAGACACGGGCTCTTGCGTTGGCAGCCCGTAAAGCTGCTGATGACTTAGCAGATACACCTATAGGCTCCCCCAATTCCCCCAACCGTAGCTCACAAGGATGGTAAGGTTGCAGACGCTAAAGCCACTAAAGAGTCTGAGCGGGACTCGAACCTCCGTCTGGCAAACACCGGGCAGAGACGTTACCGGTCAAGCCACAACAACAGGCACACTTATCTATCTTATTTCTCTTCCTCTTGTTTTTTTTTTTAATTATTTATAGTTCTATATGAAAGATCTAATTTAATGATGTTACTGTTCTTCGGATATTTTATTTTGATTGTTCATTTCTTCTCTTGTTTATTTATTTCCTTGTTTAATTTCCTCAATGTGCTAATTTTCCATATTGCAGCCCTTGGACTTATAGCATCCTGCTTTTCCAACTAGGGTTGTAAGTTAGGTTGTAATAATAATATTTTTTTTTCTCTCCTTAATTTCGGCCTCAAGGGTAAAAGGCAAGTGTTGTGTCCGTCCCCTTAAATCCATTGTTCTATAGTTGACATACATTTTAACGTTTTATCTGAGAGATAATTGATTGTCGTGAGTAGTAAATTGAGAAGGCGGAGTATATACATACATACACACAAACACACACTCTGGTGTGTCTGCTTGTATGTATGAATGGAGTGTCCAGAAAGGGTTGGTAAAAGATATTGTGAAGAACAGTTTTGATATTTTGCATTACCCGTTCTTGGTGTAACTATTGTGACGCTACTGGTGGGGCTTCAACTTCAATTGCCTGTGACGACGGAGCTCTACAGGCACAACCCGTAAAAGCTCAATATATCTTTGATGGCTGGCGCAGTGAATCAGGCAAATGGTAGTTAGTTGGTAGTAGGTTGGCCAGGGCACCAGCCGCCCGTTGAGATACTACCGCTAGAAAGTTAGGGGGTCCTTTGACTGGCCAAACAGTACCATATTGGATCCTTCTCTCTGGTTACGGTTCTTTCCCTTTGCCTACACAGACATCGAATAGTCTGGCCTATTCTTTACAGATTCTCCTCTGTCCTCATACACCTGACAACACTGAGATTACTAAACAATTCTTCTTCACCCCAGGGGTTAACTACGGCAATGTAATTGTTCAGTGGCTACTTTCCTCTTGGTAAGGGTAGAAGAGACTCTTTAGCTATGGTAAGCAGCTCTTCTAGGAGAAGGACACTCCAAAATCAAACCATTGTTCTCTAGTCTTGGGTAGTGCTATAGCCTCTGTACCATGGCCTTCCACTGTCTTGGGTTAGAGTTCTCTTGCTTGAGGGTACACTCAGGCACACTGTTGTATCTAGTTTCTCTTTCTCTTGTTTTACTGAAGTTTTTATTGTTTATATAGGAAATATTTATTTAAATGTTGTTACTATTCTTAAAATATTTTATTTTTCCATGTTTCCTTTCCTCACTGAGCTATTTTCCCTGTTGGGGCCCCTGGGCTTATAGCATCCTGCTTTTCCAACTAGGGTTGTAGCTTAGCATTTAATAATAATAATAATAATAATAGTCGACTATTGGTAGTTTTATCCAACATTCTAAATTTCTTGGTGGAAATCGGGCGGTAACATAATTTTAAATCACAATTTTAAATAGAAAAGGCCTAGGATAAACAGACACACACTTACACGAATTAAACCTTAGGAATAGACAGTATATTCAGGGGAAATTCTACCTATGATAAGTGTTTCTGGTTGGGTCAGGATTTGGACCTATGTACTTGTGTCGAAACAATACCAACAGTAGACTAGGTAGCTTATTGATAGAGTCTACTACTAATTCTATTTTCTATTCAGAGGCGTAGATTCGAAGCATTTATCATTAGTAGAATTTCCATTGGATGTATATTACAGAAGTTGATTTCGATAGTTAATACCATGTGTGATTGATACCTGTATGTATGGAAAACACTTGTGTTAGTGACAAAAGCTCTCTCTCTCTCTCTCTCTCTCTCTCTCTCTCTCTCTCTCTCTCTCTCTCTCTCTCTCTCTCTCTCTCTCTGTATATATATATATATATATATATATATATATATATATATATATATATATATATATATATATATATATATATATATATATGTATATATATATATATATATATATATATATATATATATATATATATATATATATATATATACATACATAGTGTCTAAGGGGGACAATGATTACAAGTTTGTTTGTCTCCGTAAACCAATATGAAAAACGGCCTTCATTTTAAAAGAGAATAAAAAAGAGCAAAGGCTATTCTTAAAGAACAAAAGGAGGCCAGGTGAAACTCAATTGACTGACAATTGATGCCAATTGAGTAATTCACGCTGTTACTCCCATATGTTCTCACAAAAGCATACGAACACTAACGCATGTAGTATGCACATTTGCAACTGAGACAGTTGCTTTTATAAATTCAAAGACGGAAGGAATTCAAACACACGTCATGTAAATCTGTTCCCACAAAAGTAAACGCTAACTTATAGATTTAGGAATGTATAAACCCACACATCTGGGAGGGTGCATCAGAGAAATGAATGTCGCATTATGTAAGGGTGGGCCTACATAATGCAGAATAAGAACTGTGTGGTTTTTGGTTGTATTCCTTTAGAATACTGATTTTTTAGTCTGGCCTAGATTGTTGCCCAGTTTTGTGAGATACCTACTTTTGACAAGTTATCCAATTCCTGCGTTTGTGTTTATTTTTGTCTCGTGTACTGTGTGTCTTATTCTAACGTGCTGTGCAAGTCTGTGTAGAGAGGGACATGTTCTTCCTCTGGTAACAATTCAGCAGGAATATCAACTAGGATTCCTAAATGAATTCGGTAACATAATGCTATAAATTCTCTCACCAACAGAAATTACGTGATGCCGAAATGAGATGGATGTTGTTTTCAAGATCTAATTCCTTCTTTCGACAAAGATTAAGCAACGTTCAAACAAACTAATTGACAGTCTCATACAGGTTACCCTACTTAAATGAATAAGATTATATTAAAATAAATATGAATATATATATATATATATATATATATATATATATATATATATATATATATATATATATGTATATATATATATATATATACATATATATATATATATATATATATATATATATATATATATATATATATATATATATATATATATGTGTGTGTGTGTGTGTGTGTGTGTGTGTGTGTGCGTGTGTGTGCGTGTGTGCATGTGTGTAAAGAAAATACTTGAAGACAATCTTTATGTTGTCCGATGTACATACAAACACCAACGGAAGATCTAAAATATTATTATAAAAGAACACCCCTCTTAACCCAACTATGAGGCAACGCATAATGAAATCGTCTATGAAAACATAATATGACTAATTTAAAAACTTTACAGAATTGCCTGACCACCATTATCCAGCTTTAAGCAGTCTCTTCCCTTATGACGTATGTGCAATACTAGGAGCGTCATATTTAGGTTGAAGGCTTGCTGAGTTTCTATTATGGAAGGTAAGTGATAACCCCCAGTGAAGATACGGGTCGAAATCGGGGATGGTATTTGTTATTTGAGGAATCGAGGGAATATTTTGATAGTTGTAGAGAGAGAGAGAGAGAGAGAGAGAGAGAGAGAGAGAGAGAGAGAGAGAGAGAGGCGAAGCCTACCTTGTGATTGTGTGGAATAGGAAAAAAAATCTCGGGATAAAGACGCAAATGGTATGAGATTTGGATCGGATGGATGAATAGTCTAGGTTATTAGAATAGGAATGCTCTCTCTCTCTCTCTCTCTCTCTCTCTCTCTCTCTCTCTCTCTCTCTCTCTCTCTCTCTCTCTCTCTCTCTCTCTCTCAGGGCAAATAGCTCGATTAATAGATAGGTAAGCAGATAGTTTGAAAAATTATACTTATTAAGTAAATAAATATAACAAAACGGACGAAAAGAGTTTTATGTATGACAGCTACGCTTTTACCACACATCGAAGAAAGTATGTGTCCTTTTCATTTCTTGATTGATGATTACAACCAAAGATTGAAACACCAAATTATGTATTGCTTTGTTGACATTCCATTCACCCAAACGATTCAGCATTCTTTATTGTTAATATGAGAATAATTGCTTTTATCTTGAGGAAAATGTATCATAACGGAATTCATTGCACTAAAAGGATTATTTCAGAACGCACAGTCATTTGAATCGTGTTTACGAATGGCTTTGCAACGTTAAAAGTCAACAACGCATTCTATAGTTACAGTATGTCAATTCTTACGTCAAGATTTTGCCAAAATAAAAGCAATACTTTAAAAAACAATGTTTCTTTTGTTAACTAGATTTTTACGAATCATACAATAAGATTATTGAATGAAACAGCTACTTCATTTCTGAATACCTGTTCCTCTTGTAGAAGGTCGGACGTCATCTAACAACTAGCAGCACAGATATGGCCCAAAATAAACTCGCTTCAAGTTAGAAACCAAACTAAGTATGGAGCACAGAAGCGAAATTATGGCTGAGAAAATTCATGTAAACAACCCATTATTATCATCAGAGGTTTACTTCTAAACTGTTATTCGAAAACATAAAAAAAAAAATCAAACACTTAGTAAAGACAAAAACCACTCCGAGTAGTAGGTGGGTAACAATGCGAGACAGACATACGAATCAGTGTAGCTCACTCGCGCTTTGCAGATAAGATCCCCAGCAGTAGGCTTTACCGTCGAGAAAGGTCTTAACTCGTTTATTTTAATCCAGTTCCGAATGTTTGGTGACCATCACTCCCATGTTGGTTTAATCCCATAAAGCTTGGACGTTGGGTAGCCAAATATTGCAAAGCTTGTACTCCTTCCATTAACAAAAACCAAGAGGGTATACTGAAATCATGGAATGCTTTCAAAGTAATGGTGCCAGGTGTTTGCAATTTGTAAAAGCCTAGATTATCATGTCATGTTAATAAGCAAGTTCTAGTCAAATGAACATTGCATAAAAGCCCAAGCTTGGCCAGAGGAGTTGAATGTTACGTATGTAAATGTGTCGTTTTCCATTCCACATCATTTAGAACTAAGAGCTACAACATCTGCAAACAAAAAGCAAAGAAAATTGATGAAAATATCATCCAAGACTCATCATTTACAAGACTGAAGCTCCTATCTATTAAAATAACAACGTGTAATATAATTTTCACTATCATGATACTTATATATATTATCGTTATCATTGCTATCATTGTGGTTGTTTTATCTAATAGGCTACTGACTCTCAAAGCGAGTACCCCAAGTTTGAAATCTTGGATGTGTACGAATTTTGTTTACATATTCTCACTCAAGAGTCACAAGTTTTCCAGACACGATTGAGAGATGAGGAGCAATGTAAGCTGAAACCATTAAATGTATTTTAATAATACTAACGTATCATTAAACCCCAACAGGAAGAATCGCCGACATCAGATGAGATGTAGCACAACACTAATAAAAGGATATTATTCCAGGTATGTATGAAGGTGCCATTGAATTTGGGATAACTAATACCATATATAATAGGATCTAAATCATTAGGCATTGATAAGAACATTAAGATATGATAAATATATGAAGTGCTACAGTAAAGATAACTTTTGTCGAGAGCAAAATTGTGTATGTTTACCACTAAGCTTAATCATATAGAACTGGTAGTTGTGGTAATTGACCAGGGTGAAACTCAGTAGCGTACTTAATGGTATATTCTGCTTACAAGTTAAGCTGTATAAGTCAGTTGGAAAATAAATGTACTCAAGTGAAGACCTGTTCTTTGCTCTCTTCCATCGTTAATACACAAAAGTGGCAACGAGGATAAACTACCAATGGCGCAGTATCTTGGAAATATCTCTGAGTTGCAAATCTAAGATGATTTGATGATTACATTAAACGTTTCGACGAGTTTTGTCTTGTCAATGACATTGAAGATGGCAGGAGAAAAGCTTTGTTTTTAACAGTTTTTGGGCCAAAAACCCATTGACTTATCAAGACACTGCTTGCTCCAAACAAACCAGCTGAGAAGATGTTTCAGGAACTGAGAAAACTCATATCCTAGCATCTAACACCAAAGCTGATTATCATTGCTGAGAGATAGGGATTCTACCAACGAAAGGAGCAAGATGGCGAATCTGTCACTCAATTTGTCACGGAACAAAGGAAGTTGACAGAAAAATGTGAATTCAAAGGCTTTTTGGATGAAGTTTTAAGGGACATGTTTGTGATAGGACTTAACAATCGTGTTGCTCAACAGAAGCTACTTAGTGAAACAAACCTTACACTCGAAAAGGCATTCAAAATCACAATGAGCTGTGAAATGGCTCAAGAACAAGTACAGAACATCCACTCATCCGAATCCAAGGAAGTTAAAGTGGTGAAACCAACGCCCAAATGAATAAGAGAATGTTGGCAGAAATAACCACCATCCTGATCGCTGTTTTTACAAAGAAACAGAATGTAGTATATGTCACAAAAAGGGACATTTGCGAAAGAAATACATGGCTGCTCCCGGGGATCATGCTCCAAAGGACAAACGTAACTTCAAGTATGGGAAAAAGGAGAAGTCGTCGTCAAAGGTGAAACATGCACAGTCAGTCACTGTTTCTCACACGGATTCAAGTTCAAAATCTGATTATCTGATATCAGTCATGTTTGAATTAGGAACGTTCGCAACAAAATACCCAATGAAACAATAGGAAATGTTAAAAAAAAACCCTGGAAAACGTACAAAATATCCTGAGATAATGGTAGCGGTCTCATTAAATGGAAAATGAATGGTGATGGAAGTAGACACTGGTGCGGCAGTTTCTTTGATATCAAAACGAATGTATCACAGTCATGTAAAGAAGCATGTGGAGCTAAAACCTAGCAATATGGTTCTGAAAACAATCACTGGTGACAACGCACCAGTAATAGGAATATGTTATGTTAACGTTCAGTATCAGGGCCAAAGGGTTAAAGGATTACCACTCTACGTTGTGCACAGTGACGGACCAGCACTATTCGGAAGGGACTGGTTAGCGCATATTCGATCAGACTGAGGGCCATTGTGTATTAATAACATTGTAACAAGCATAATTGATCCATTTAATTGATATTCTTCAGAGTTACAAAGAATTCTTAGAAAACATGAGGCAGTTTTCAAATCAGAACTGGGGAAAAGCGGTAAATTTTAAAGCTGAACTGCGCGTCAAACCTGAAACAAAATCGGTGTTCTTCAAAGCAAGGCCAGTTCCATATGCAATTCTAGATGAAGTGAAGGAGGCAATTCCTAAAGAGGAACGGGAGGGAATCCTGGAACGTGTCGAATACAGTGATTGGGCCGCTCTCATTGTTCCTGTCAAGAAAGCTGATGGATCAATCAGGGTTTGTGGGGACTTTTAAAGTCACAGTGAACTAGTACCTTGAAAATACAGAATATCCAATGCCACGTATGAATGATCTATACCATAAGTTGAATGGAGGCATGATGTTTTCGAAAGTAGATTTGTCAAGTGCATGTAAACAGATAGAAGTGGCAGAGGAATCATGAAAGTATCTGATAATTACTACCCCTCTGGGTTTGTTCCGCCATACTCGATTACCATTCGGAGTATCTTGCGCACCTTAGCTATTTCAATCAATGATGGACATGGTTCTACAAGGAGTAGTGTGCGCATGCAATATGGGTGATATCAGCGTGACTGGCCATAATGATCAAGAACATTTGCAGAATCTAGATGGCGTATTGCAGAAGCTTGAAGATAATGGAATCCATTGTAACCTGCCTAAGTGTGCCTTTCTCAGACCATCCATGAAATGACCGAGTTTCGTGGTAGACAAGGAAGGCCTGAGAATAGATGAGGAAACCACAGCAGCTGTTTGAGATGCCCAACAAATAGAGAAGAAATGCAGTCATTCTTAGGACTTGTCAATCATTACCGCCGATATGCACTGAACTTATCTTCCATAGCTGCACCTTTATCCGAACTTTTGAAGAAGGAGCGGAGTTGGTCGTCGGAATGCTAAGAGGGCTTGGAGCTGTTCTTTCACATCTAACAGAAGATGGTGAATGACCCATAGCATATGCATCTCGCACATTATCAAAAGCTGAGGCGAATTATTCCCAGTTGGAAAGAGAAGGACTAGCAATCATTTTTGGGATCCTCAGATTTCATCAGTATCTATAATTCACACTGATCACGGATAAATATACCACTCAGTTTCATCTTCAGTCCGAAAAAAGGCATTTCCATATTGGCTGCTGCGAGAATACAAAGATGGGCAATCCAACTTATTGCATACGATTATGACATTCAGGTTCCTAAGTCAGAACAAAACTGCAATGCAGATGCACTATGAAGGCTTCTGTTACCAGTAGAAGGTTGTGCAGAAAAATTTTTACAATGGATATCTGAAGCAACTGAACTCAACATTGTACAAATTAAAGCACTTCCGATTTTGGCAAAACACATTGCTAGAGAGGTGAGGCATGACCCTATGCTGTCAAAAGTATTGCTATTTACCACTTCGAGATGGCCAGATGCAGCAGATATCAGTAACGATCTCAAACCATTCTATATCCGTCATGAGAGATCACAGTAGAAGATGGTTGTTTGCTCTAGGGAGTTCATATCATTGTTCTTAAAAAGTTTCAGGGACAGGTTCTTAATGAATTACACAGTTGTCATCCAGGGATTGTGAGAATGAAAGGATTACCAAGATTGCTTGTGTGGTGGTCCAACATTGATCAAGACATTGAATGAACAGTGCAGTCGTGTTATGCATGTCAAGAAACGCAATCGGTTCCGCTTGTAGCTCAAGGAAATCCGTGGAAATGGCCGGCCGGACCATTGAAAAGAGTCCATATTGATTTTGCTGGCCCTTTTTTAGGCGAAATGTGGTTCATAATGGTGGACGCATATTCAAAGCGGCCAGAGGTCTGTCATATGAGGTCAACTAGCAGTACGCGCACAATAGAGGTGATCAGAAAGATCTTCGCGCAACATGGAGTTTGTGATGAACTCATCTCCGATAATGGGTCGCAGTTTATCTCAGCTGAGTTCCGCGCTTTTTCTGAAAGCAATGGGATCAAACATATCTTCTCTGCTCTATATCATCTAAGTACAAATGGACAACCAGAACGCTTTGTAAAAAGGTTCAAGACGGCATTCAAGCGTGGCATGAAAGGACGTAATAGCAAAGACAGTTCGTTAAATCAAAAGCTGTGATTTTCTCCTCACGTACCGCACAACCTCGCATACCACTACCAAGCGCACACCGGCAGAATTGATGAGTAGACGGTTGAAAACACGTCTTGACCTACTGCGTGCAAATACATCGGAAAGAATTCAAAAGCAATCATCTGGTGACTTATTCAAGAAACCAACAAGACTAGTTACAATTGGAGATACCGTGTTAACCAGCGACTATTGAAATAGAAAAGAAACGTGGATTTTAAGGATTGTGACTGAACGTTTGAGTCCATGTTCCTATCACGTTGCCGTTGATGATATTATCTGGAAAAAACATATTGACCAACTGCGTCGAGTTGACTGATCTGCATACAGGGAGAACCCAATTGAAATGGCATTGGATGCATCACAGTTTAATGTGTGTGTTGAGGACAGTAAACATAAAGCTGAAGGGGATAAAGACCCTAGAGCAATCACTGAACTGTCAGACAGCGTAAAAACGCATTCTTAAAGTGGGGTTCGTAAATCAGCAGTGGGTAGGCCTGTTGTAAATGCTCAGAACAGCGAAGGACACTTAAATGCACCCAACAACCAGGATCCTCCAACAACTAAGTCTATCGGAAGTTATGATCACAGAGCAGTTTTAACAGATATATCTGTGCCAGACACTACTTCTATGCCAAGGAGATCTACAAGAACTAAGAAGGTACCAACTTATTTGAAAGACTATGTAAAGCATGGTATTCGGAAATATGTGAAATAGGCACAAACTGGTCAAGCCATCAGACCAAATGCCTAAAAACATAAATTTTAGTTATTTTGTGTGGAAGACATTTTGCTGTTTTATTTATAGTATTTTACTGCTTAGCGTTTAATGTTTTGTTCATGCTGTTTGCCTATTTGGTGATTGTTGTTAATGATTTAAGTTAGTTTTTTCTAAGTAATCAAGCAATAATTATAAGCGTGGAGGGAAAAGATAATATTTTAAGTTAGTCTGTTCTACGTTGATATTGTTAATATTTTAAGTTGGTCTATTTTGTCTCATGTTTCAGAAGCAATAGCTACATGTACGAAGTTAAGAGTATTGTATATGTTTACCACTAAGCCTAATCATATAGAACTGGTAGTTGTGATAATTGACCAGGGTGAAACTCAGTAGTGTACTAATTATTATTATTATTATTATTATTATTATTATTATTATTATTATTATTATAAGCTAAGCTATAACTCTAGTTGGAAAAGCAGGATGCTACAAGCCCAGAGGCTCCAACAGGGAAAATAGCCCAGTGAAGAAAGGAAAAATGGGAAATAGAATATTTTAAGAAGAGTAACAACATTAAAATAAATATCTCCTATATAAACTATAAAAACTTTAACAACACAAGCAGAAGAGAAATTAGGTAGAATAGTGTGCTCGAGTGTACCCTCAAGCAAGAGAACTCTAACCCAAGACAGTGGAAGACCATGGTACAGAGGCTATGGCACTACCCAAGACTAGAGAACAATGGTTTGATTTTGGAGTGTCCTCCTGGAAGAGCTGCTTACCATAGCTAAAGAGTCTCTTATACCCTTACCAAGAGGAAAGTGGTTACTAAACAATTAGTGCAGTAACCCCTTTGGGTGAAGAAGAATTGTTTGGTAATCTGTGTTGTCAGGTGTATGAGGACAGAGGAGAATATGTAAAGAATAGGCCAATCTATTCAGTGTGGATGTGTGTAGGCAAGGGGAAAATGAACCGTAACCAGAGAGAAGGATCCAATGTAGTACCATCAGGCCAGTCAAAAGACCCTATAACTCTCTAGCAGTAGTATCAAGGGGTGGCTGGTGCCCTGGCCAACCTACTATATTGGTATATTCTACTCACAAGTTAAGCTGTATAAGTCATTTGGAAAATAAATGTACTCGAGTGAAGACCTGTTCTTTGCTCTCTCCCAGCCTTAATAAATGCATAAAAAGCAACTGTAAATAAGATAGATTAGAAAAGGCATAAATAAAAGTCACCTTTCTTCCTTCGCATAGCGAATTTGGAATTACGTTGTAAAAAAAAAAAAAAAAAAAAAAAAAAAAAAAGGTTGAATGCAGATTTTTGGGACTTTTTTTCATACATATCGTAGTGGATAATTTCTTCAAATTTAAAGTTGCATGATCTGTTTTCTTCACCATAGTATTTACAAGACCAACTAGTGACAGAAAATTAAACACAGATTCTCAATCTAAGTCCAATTGTACATTTCTCCATTTCTTGATACATTTGCGGTAAAATGGATCGTATCTTCAACTTTAAGATATGTCTTCCTTTCCATTTTAGGCCTTCTACCTTACAGTATTGTATCTCCCTATATTTTCTTGGAAGTTAAATCTGTCATTCCGGGCGAATATCAGCACTCTAGCTTAGTCACCTTGCCCCTTTACCATAAACGAACAATAAAAAAGGCCTTTTTATCATTCTGCCAGATTTACTTCTAATAGATTTAATCATTCAGTTTGATTCCTCTCCAGTAACACGTACCTTATTCACTCTAAATAATAAACTACGTATTAAAGCACTATTAATTCACAAGAGAAGTTAATCATTCGTTTCGAAAAAGTAAACATTCGAGTTCCAGGTAGAGTAAACATTCGTTTTCCAATTGCCTCCTGTACTTAAACAGACATACTCTTCTGCACATTATATTGTACGCAGTACAATATACGTTCAGTATAACTCACTCTTCTCTCTTTATTCATACACATACACACATACATACATACATACATATATATATATATATAAATATATATATATATATATATATAACATACATACAAACATATTTATATATATATATATATATATATAAATATATACATATATATATATATATATATATACATATATATATATATATATATATAACATACATTACAAACATATTTATATATATATATATATATATAAACATATATATATATATATATAAATATATACATATATATATATATGTTATATATATATATATATATATATTGTTTGTGCATATTCAATATATGTACATAAATCATAAATAATGAATGCATATTTACTTATGCTGCATTTGGATATATACTCCACGCTAGCACATACATATAACCTATATACATCTATATATGTATGTATATATATATATATAATATATCTATCTATATATATATATATATATAATGTGTGTGTTTGTGTGTGCGTGTGTTTGTATAAAACAGAATTCATATAAATTCATATAAATTAAAAGTAGATAATACACTATAACAAAATTAATTAGGAAAAGACGTGCAAATATTGTTAAAAAAAATATTTTAAGAAAAATGTATGAAATTAAGTTATAAATTATACTAATGTACGGCAATTGGTCAATTATTTATGTCAAAATAGATTAGAAAATGTTTTTTGATTCTGGAACAAACGTAATTTTTCAGAAAATAATATTTTTGATATGTTACGTCATCTTTTGTGGTATTACGAAACTGATAATTTATTACATTCCATAACATAATATGGTAAAGTATTTTTCTGTCACTCCTCACATAACTCACATTCAGAGTTTTCATCGTCAATGTATTCCAAGAGTATTTATATCCAGGACGTAACCTTATTATTAAAACATCTAGTTTAGAGAATGCCCCTGCCTTATACAATATCGTTGTTTTCCGACCCAAGCAAATAATGAATCATACTGTCACTACCGTTGCTCAAATGTTTTCGTATTTCAGCCCCTTTCCACAAAGACACCTTTATTTTTAGCACTTTCTTTATCTACCCAGAGTCATTGTGCTTTTTATATCAATATCATTCTTAATTGTAGCCTCCTTTGCCAAACTAATGGCTATCTCATTCAAGTGAATACCAACGTGAGATGGTACCCAGAACAAACTTAACACGATTCCCCTGATCCTTTATAACATATACAAGTTCTTTGCACTTAATTACAAATTCTCTACCAACCGGATATCTGCATTTAAGTGCAAGAAGAGCCCCCTGACAATCAACGAAAACAAAAACACCAGCCACCCGTTGAGATACAACCGCTAGAGAGTTATGGGATCCTTTGACTGGCCAGGTAATACTACATTGGATCCTTCTCTCAGTTTACGGTTCATTTTCCCTTTGCCTACTCATACACCGAATAGTCTGGCATATTCTTTACATATTCTCCTCAGTCCCCCATACACCTGGCAACACTAAGATCACCAAACAATTCTTTTTCTTTCAAGGGGTTAACTACTGTACTGTAATTGTTCAGTGGCCACTCTCCCCTTGCTAAGGGTAGACGAGACCCTTTAGCTATGGTAAGCAGTTCTTCTAGGAGAAGGACTCCAAAATCAAACAAACCACTGTTTCTCTAGTTTTGGGTAGTACCATAGCCACTGTACCATGGTCTTCCACTTTCTTGGGTTAAAGTTCTCTTGCTTGAGGGTACAGTCGGGCACGCCATTCTATCTTATTTCTCTTCCTCTTGTTTTGTTAAATTTTTATATAGAGAATATTTATTTAATGTTGTTACTGTTCTTAAAATATTTGATTTTTCCTTGTTTCCTTTTCTCACTGGGCTATTCTCTTTGTTGGAGCCCTTGGGCTTATAGACTCCTGCTTTTCCAACTAGAGTTGTAGCTTAGCAAGTAATAATAATAATAATAATAATAATAATAATAATAATAATAATAATAAGGCTAGGCCTTCATGAATGGCCCTGTAATTCAGCAGTAGCAGTAGAAATTTGATATATTCTTTTTGATAGTACACATCAGTACTTGGATAATTTTCATAATATTTTCTTACAACAGCCCCACCTCCAACCTTAATACCACTCGCTGATTCATCACAGTGCAAAATATAAATGTATACTATTAGTCTTAGGCCGTGTTTTAATCGTGGGCAAAATGAACTGTTTCAATTCATGTGTATTACACTCTCTTATTACAATCTAGTTTTAAAATACTTACATCTATTTTTTTAACACAACCACGGCTTAATTGGAGACACTTCTTGTAATTTTACACAAAATCTTAAAATATATTTCCTCAAATTATTTTACAGTTTTCGAAAATAATGGTTATACTTAACATTGTAATCTTTATTACCTTACTAAGTGTCAATAGCCATTTTTAAGGTTCTTTCTCTCTTCTTTGTAATCATACCAAGAGCAGCCAGTACCCATTAGTTTGGAAGTTTTGAAATTCTTTATTATTAGCAATGTTTCATGAATTCTTCTGTTCCCATCATCAGGCTAAGAAAATGAATGATAAATAATATATAGAGATTCGCCAGTAATATGTGCGGTGGAGTTAGAACACACTCTTACAGTATGACACTTTATTATGATTTATGAAAGATCTACTGTAATGTTGTTACTGTTCTTAAAATATTTTACTTTAATTATTTCAATACTTCTCTTGTAGTTTATTTATTTATTTATCTCCTTTCCTCACTGAGCTGTTTTTCTCTGTTTGAGCTCTTGGGCTTATAGGATCCTGCTTTTCCAACGAGGGTTGGAGCCTAGCTAATAATAATAATAATAATTATTATTATTAATTAGTAACAACTGATAATTGATAGTTAATAATTAATAATCAATAATATTAGATAATGAGCGTGTGGAAGGGAACCTCATTTTAATAAGGAACTGGAGAATTACGACAACGCCAAACATTCTTATGTTTATTTCCATCACTAATAAACAACAACGTCTCAAACATCTCTGTGTTCATAATCATGTTCCTGAGTAAAACAAAGTAAAGCAATATGGAGCAATCTGTACATAGATATTGAAAACAAGTAAAATTTATAATGGGAAAAGGCATATTCAAGCAATTTTCCACGGAAAACTAGAAATTTCTTGGTTAAGTTGTGGTTTTCTAGATTTTATAAAAATTGACGTGGTTATTCTTACTTCATTTTCATATGAGCCTTTGTATAATATTGAGAAGTTATCCAAAGAGAACAAACACTTACAATCCATGTAACAGGGATATTGTATGCTGGACTGCAAAGGTTTGGTCAAGGCTCTGCCAGTTCGGCTGCTAATTCCCCTGTGATCTTGGTAGCGAGAAAATTGCATTATTTTCGTGGAGCCAAAATAAGCTAATTGGTAATTTGGACAGTTAAACAAGTACACCACCATCGACTCAAAGGGCTATTGCTACTTTTCTTTGAGATTAAGAAAACATTTTATTTCAGAAGGATTATAGATTATTACATTCGTTCTCAGGATGCCAGAAAACTTTAAATCAATCAATCAATTATATTTGGCCTAATTTGTGGCAGGTATTTACTCAGAATTTCCTTTATTTTAGTTTTGATATATGTTTGTTTCATCATAAAATATGGTATTTTGACAAATAGTTCAAGTTTTTTGGACCGAACGTTTTTGACCGAGGAACGTGAGGAGAAATTGTTGCAAGAGAATAAGAGGCCGAGTTGTGAGAATGAGGAGATGCGAAAGGAACTGAAAGCTCTAAAGGGAAATGTGGAGAGAGTAGAAGAGGGTGTTGAGATGAGGATGCGAGAGAATGAGGAATGAATAGAGAAACGAATGGAAACTATGATTGGGCAAGTTATGGGAATGATGGAAACTTTCGTGAGTGAAGGTGCAGTCGGAGGAGTGGTATCTGCTTCGGGTAATGGGTTGATAGTGGAAGAGAAGGCTAAGTAAGTGATAATTGGGAAGGTAGTGATGGTGTGTTTGAAGATAAAGGAATTAGGCATAGTAAGGATGAACAGAAATGTGAGAGGAAGAATGAGAAGAAAGGTAAAAGTAATGTGAAGAGGGAAAAGAAGAAAGGTCAGTATGAGAGTGAGGATGATCATGAATGGATGAAAGTGGTAAGTAAGAAAAAGGGTAAGAAGGGAATGGTTAAGGATAGGAATTTGAGTGTAGAATTAGATTCATTGTATTCCAATGAAAAAGAAGAAAACAAGCAGGGATTAGGCAGTGAAGATAGCTGTGAGAATGGAGGTGAGGAAGTATGTAAGACAATGTTTATGAGAGAGGTACTGAGGTGTGAAAGGTTTAAAGAACATAGCAATAGGGATGTATATGACTTTCTTTATGGAATATGTAAAGTTTTGTCAGGCTAAGTATGGTGATATTAAGAGAGTTTGGGCTAGGGAGTTGGGAGAATATTTGTCAGGATATTTGTTGACGATGTATGGTGTGAAAATGAGTGTAGGAGATGTTGAGTATGAAAGTGTAAAGAAGAGAATAATTGAGCAGGTAAAACGTATGAAAGGTAGTGGTAGGTATAAGCGTAAAAATTATTTGGATGAGGCTTTAATGAATGTGGGTGACGCTATTTCTATGTATGTATGTTGGTTAGCAAGGTTAGCAAGGAAGAAATATGGAGATGAAGGTATAAATGAGAATAAGGAGTTAATGAGGAAGTTTTTGGCAACAGTACCTGGGAATGTGTGTGAATTTATTAATTTGAAACAGAAGGAGAAAATGAGGTGGACGCAAGAGAGATTGACACGGGATGATATACTAGAGATAGTCGAGGATTACGAGTTAGATAGGTGCATGAAAAAAAGTAAATCTGTGAGTGTAAGAACTGGAATGGAAGAAAGTGTAATAGAATTTGGTAATTATAAGAATGCAATTTTGAGAGGGCCAATGATGATAGCTGATCAGGTAATAGATAGGGGTGTTAGGGCAAGTAACTGTGCAAGCAAATGGTGGATTTAGACAGGGAAATTGGCGCAATAGGGATAGGATTGTGAGTGCGCAACGAGGTATGCCAGATAGTCGAGTCCATGATGAAAAGTGTTATAGGTGTGGAAAGGAAGGTTATAAGAAGAATGAATGTAGATGGGCTTTAGGTGCTTGTTTTGGATTTGGTGAGGTAGAGCATAGAATTAGCAAGTGCAAGAAAGAGAAAGGGGTAAAATGTTATCGGTGTAGTATGACTGGGCGTATGAATGTGATTTGTGGTAATTGTGGTAAGGATGGTCATTATGCTAGAATGGGCAAGGAGCCGCGGGGTAAGTGTACTAAAAGGGGTGTAGATGGGCATGTAGCTAGTGTATGTAGGAAGAAGGGATTAAGTCAGCCAGGATGTTCGGGAAACTAGAGTGTAAGAGGGTTCATCTGGGTAAGTCCTCCTGTGTGTGTGGAAAGAATAGGATCAATGTTCGTGAGAATGGGATGAATAATTGGTTGGAAATGAGTAAGTATGAACCTAGTATGCATGAGAAGTTAGGGCAGGAAAATATTCAATTAGTCTTAGTTGAATATAGGAAAAAGAAGCGTTTGAAAATTTTTAGTGAGGATAAAGTGCAAGGAAAAGTTATAGGCATAGGTAGGAACCAGAATAGGCATGGCAAGGGTGTAACTGTACAGGTGAGTATGGAAGATAAATGTGTTGATACAGATGAATCATAGCTGAGTATGAATGATACCTATAGTGTGTGTGGCTTTTCCTTAGATGATGTAAAAGAAAGTATGATGAATGCAAGAATGAGAGATAGGAGAATGATAAGTAGTATGGATGAATCTTTTATTAATGTAGAAAATGATTTGGATGAAATGAATGAATTGTTGATGGAAATAAGGGAGATTTTAGGGCCAGATGATAGTAAGGTAGCTGGGATAGTGCATGATATGATAGATGATAGGGGTATAGATGAGAATCGGAATAGGACATTGAATGATAGCGATATGGAAGAAGGGAATGAGAGAGTATATGAAGGCCTAGTTACTCGAAGCAGAGGTCCTGTTCCCGACTGCGACTGGATTATGAAAAAAAAATTAGGTAAGTGTTGTGTAAGACAGATTTGGCAAAGTAAGGGGGGAGGAATGTGGAGGATTAAATTTTGTTTTATTTTTATTTATTTTTTATTGTTTGCCAAATCCAGAGAGAGAGAGAGAGAGAGAGAGAGAGAGAGAGAGAGAGTGTGTGTGTGTGTCAGCGAGCGAGAGGTAGTTAGTGTATTGATTGTTTGTTGTAAGAAAGACTGCTGGTATAAATGAGATTGTTTGTTTATGTTTTTAGCTAGGTTAGGACAGTGGTGCATGTCTTGGGTGAAGGGCTTGTTGGATTGACTGCAGCAAGAGATAGCTGTGTGAATACTGGATTACTATTATTTTTTTCTTTTCGAGCGTGGAAGTGTTTTGTTTATTTCAACAATCGTAATTCCTCCTTTGGAGAACTTATTTTTTAATATCGCTCAACTGTAATTGATTGTGTATAGACTGCTCTAGTGGATTGACCAATTGTTGATGACCTGGATTGCGTTCAAGAACCTGAGTTGATTGTTCTTGTGCTTTAATATTATGACAATGATGATGAGGATTATGATGATGATGATGATAACGCTCACGACCTAGATCAATTAATGCAGTTTTGCATTAATATTTATCAGTGTTCCGGTTGTGGTTTTTGGGCTATAAAAGACTGTTGGCCCCTGTGTGGACGAAGGTGTCCACTCAGAAATATATATGTTTATATTTGTGGTTGTGGTCTATTTTAGTTTTGAGTTTTGTTAGGGTTTATTTGATTGTGGAAGGTTTTTTTTTTGTAATTATATATTTAGTGGTAAGTTTTTGATTAGTTCAGTGTTGAAAATTTGATTGTGTATGGTTTATGTTAATCGTTTTAGTTTATAAGAAATATAGTTTTAAGGTTATTTTTTGTTTTTTCCTCACCTTCAATCTAAGAGTCCAGTTTATGCTAACGTAAGGGGAAAGTTTGTGTTGAGGAGACTATTGTCAGTAAGTGAGATTCAAGGGTGTAGGGTTGTTCCTTTTCTATGGTAAATCTTATTTTATGGTGTTGCACATTCATATAATTTGAAAACATTTCTGCATCTTCCTTCTTTCTTAATATTACAAATGTATCATCTACGTATCTTTTATAGTAAATTAGTTTAAAATTAGATGGGCAATTATTTAACCATTTTCCTTCACGGTAACAAAGAAAGATATTTGCTAGAGCCGTAGATAAAGGTGAGCTCATTGCTAAACCCTCTTTCTGTTTGCAGTGATTTTCATTGAATACAAAGTATGTGTTATTAACGGTTAAATATAAAAGCTTTTTAAATTCATTTTCCCTCGAACCTCTAAAGTTTTCGTTATTGTCATATATGAGTAGCAGTTGCTGTACACAGTGGTAGTACTGGTACTAGGGTATGATATAATAGTGAATTATATATATATATATATATATATATATAGAGAGAGAGAGAGAGAGAGAGAGAGAGAGAGAGAAAAAAGGATAAAGTAGTGCTTATATATAATTATTTACCCATTTTTGTATCTTTACTATTATATTTACATTTCAATAACTTTTATTATCTTCAGTGCAATTCCATATTACTTAAAGACGATAGCTATATATAATACATATAGTATTATAGTTAAGATATTAGAATTGATAAAATGAATAGTGAAAATATGATATAGCATTGAAGATAATTTATATTGTTACACTTGAGGTGCTATGTAGGTATTGAAAGTAAAGTAATAGTAGTGAATAGTATTGGTATAATTATTCAAAATATAATATATAATTAAATTGTAATAAAACTGTGAAGATATAACGATACAGTACATAGTGAAGATATGATATGCTGCATTAGAGATGTAAAAAGGTCTAGTGAAAATGAGACATAGTATTGACATATGATGTGTTGATATAATGTGATATAGTAGTAAAGATAAGGTATATTAATGGACATATGATGTAGATTATGATATGGTATGAAAAATGATGAGATCAAATGATGGGATATTATAGTCCATTTCTTTTAGAGAATTATCTTGTCCAACCAATCAGCGATCAGGAAACTTTTCCGAGCTAAAAGGGCACCGCTGCGAGTCGGTGCAAATATGACTTGCTAAAAGAAATGGACTATAGTTTCCATTTGTTTTATTATTATTATTATTATTATTATTATTATTATTATTATTATTATTATTAGCTAAGCTACAACCGTAGCTGGAAAAAAAGGATTTCATAGGTAGTAGGTTGGCCAGGGCACCAGCCACCCATTGAGATACTTCCGCTAGAGAGTTATTGGTTCCTTTGACTTGTCAGACGGTACTATATTGGATCCCTCACTCTGGTTATAGGATGCCAGAAAATCTCAATTCAATCAATCAATCTCTGGTTACGGCTCATTTTGTCTTTGCCAACACATATTCTTGCCTCATTTTCCTCTCTCCACATGCACCTGACAACATTGAGATTACCAAACAATTTTTCTTCGCCCAAGGGGTTAACTACTGCAATATAATTATGTAGTAGCTACTTTCCTCTTGGTAAGGGTAGAAGAGACTCTCTAGCTATGGTAAGCAGCTCTTCTAGGAGGACACTCCAAAATCAAACCACTGTTCTCTAGTCTTAGGTAGCGCAATAGCTTCTGTACAATGGTATTCCTTTAGAGTTCTCTTGCTTGGGGGAGCACTCCGGTATGCTGTTCTATCTCCTTTCTCTGTT
>NC_090729.1:142867510-142870660 GCF_036898095.1 Palaemon carinicauda
CCTTTTGTTGAAACCGTACAATATATAGAAAATGAGTTCTTTCTGTATTCATTCTATGCCGTATATTAAAACTTTATTTCAAGGTGTGAGCTACACCTTAACTTTCCGCTTAGGAAAATATATAAGGTATTCTAGAATAAGAATTAACCTTAGTTTTAATATCTGGGGAGGTTACAGCAATTGGCTGGGCAGGAAATACAAGTATGTGTCTTTCCTTTCTTTTTTAGCTTTACTGTATAAGCTATATGTATTAACAATAAGTGAAAAGCCTTCACTTGATACTCATGGATTTTCTTTTCTGTACAGGAGGACCATCCGAAGTGCGGGAGTATGTTCTGCAATGTCCGCAGTGAGAACTTCTGTGGACACGTGTTATGCAGGAGGCACGCAGCATGCGCAGCCTCCAAAGGTAATCTCCGGTATTAGAACCCTCAGGTATGTATCATATATTCTAACCTGATTACCGAGGCATTTGACACTCCTAAGTCGGCGGAGTCAAGGGATGCTAAGAGAGAAAAGTTGCGAACCTAAGTGAGGAGTTTTCAGAAAAGCACTTCAGGCCCCTACCTTCCAAACGAGAAGATGAGGGCCTACCTTTTGCCTAAGGCATCGACTGATGCAGTCATCCCTCAGCCTTATGAGGAGATACCAACCGTCCAGAATCCGGTAAATTCTGAAGTCTCGGCCGCCCTTCAAGACATCCAATTAGACGATAGGATGTCAGAGGTGTCGGATTATACAGAGAACGACCTTTGGGGAGAAGGTCAGGAGGAGGAGCTGACCCAAGCTCCAGAAATAGTAGAGGAAGAAATCGACGAGGTGTCGGTTATATCGGTTCCTGCCCCAGAACCTGTTCCCTCTACATCGTCTGCTATCCCAGATGATCTGGGAAAGACTCTTTCTTCTATTGTTGAAATGATTCAATAAATAGAAAAGAAGAATGATGAAAAGGAAGCTGCGATGAAACTGAAGATACGCAGACTCGCAGCATCACATGGGCCACATAAGCGACTCAACGTGAAGGATCTTCCTTTGTGCTCGGATACCAATCCTTGGAGGTATGCCGAACACATGCCAATGACAACCGGGAAGATTGTTATATCGAAGAAGTTGGGCTCAATTCCCCTGGAAGATGGGGAATTTTGGCCCAACAAAGACTCTTACCCGGACTGCTATGTCCGTCTTAGGAAGGAGCCAGCCTCAAAGGAGGAAACGCAGCCGAAGGAGGTCATAGTCTTTGACCATAGTAAAGCACAGGCATTACTAGCGAGCTCGATGAAAGAGAGGGGCTTCACGAACTCAAAGGTTCCAGCTTTGAGTAAGAAGCTTCCCTCCTTTGTGGCCTCTCCAACCAGAGACTTTCCCTTCATGGAAAAGGGATATAAGGCAGCCTTGAAGGCGGTGGAGGCAAGGAAACCATGCCCCTCCCTGGAGGAATGGAAGCCGGTATCCCTGATCTTACCATTGGACCAAAAAGCCTGGAAGGATGTTCACCTTACCTTCTCAGTCGGGAAGTTGGAAGCTAATATTGCCGAACGTCAGTTTGGTGAGGAACTTCCAAAGCTGTTGGAGTTTTTCTTGCGCAGAGAGCAAAAGACGAAAGAAAGACTTGTGCCATCGATATCGTTGCAAACGATTTTTAAAAACGATGGCAAGTGACCCCAAGAAACAGGACCTGTTCATGGTAGTGCCAAAACCCATCTGGCCACAGTTACGAAGGATCTCTATAGCTTTATTAAAGCTAGGAAAGCTTGTAGAGAGTTCGTGTTCGCCTCGGCTGCGGTGAGGCACAAACCAAGGAGACTGATTTCCTCTTGCATATGGGGTAAAGACCTGTATCCCAATGAAGTAGTTAAAGAGGTATTAACAAAGCTGCCACGGAGAATAGGAACCTTCTCAAAAAGTGGGGCTTAAACCTTAAGAGTAAGTCTTCTCCGGATGAGGGTCCCCAACCCAAGAAGAAGACAAAAGGGCCTAGGCTCTCCTCTCGGCCGGCTAAGCCCTACCGACAGCAACAATAGCAACTTTCTGTGACCGCGGTGCCTCAGATAGTGGTACAACCTCCAACCTCATACCAGTTGGTACCTCAACAAGTGGCGACACAGTTGCCAGTTTTTAACCCAGCTTTTGAAAGGCAGACTTCTTCCTTTCAATCAAAAGCTAGAGGAACAGCCAGAGGTTCTTCTAGACGCCCTTCAAGGGGAAGGGGATTCAGGGGAGGATATGGTTAAGGAGGCAAGGCCTCAGGTCCACAACAGCAGAAGTGAGATGCTTCCAGTAGGAGGGAGACTACATCTATTTAGGGATCGTTGGACCTTTGATCCCTGGGCCCACAGCCTAATAAAGAATGAACTAGATTGGAGCTGGAACAGTCCTCCACCTCCATTTCCTCAGTTCTTCCAACAATCTACCCCCGTTCTGGAAGAATATGTCCGAAAACTCTTAGTGAAAAGAGGAATTTGAAAAGTAAAGTCAATCAAGTTCCAAGGAAGGCTGCTTTGTGTTCCAAGAAGGACTCAGAAACTCAGAGTCATTCCGGACTTGTCGCCACTTAACAAGTTCAAAGTGAACTACAAGTTCAGGATGCTCACAATTCAACACATGAGGACCCTACTGCCCATAAAAGGGCATATACCGTCTCCATAGACTTGTCAGACACTTATTAGCATGTTCCCATTAATCGTTACCTTTCCTCCTACCTAAGGGTCAAGTTACAAAGAAGACTTTACGCCTTCAGAACCATACCATTCGGGCTAAACATAGCCCCAAGGATTTTCATGGAACTTGCGAACGCAGCCGTCCATCAATTACGCCTAAAGAGGTTCCAAGTAGTGGCCTACTTGGACGACTGGCTGGTGTGGGCAGCATCCAGGACAGAATGCATGCAAGCCTCTAAGATAGTGATCCAGTTCCTGGAACATCTGGGATTCAAGATCAACATCAAAAAGTCTTGACTATCTCCAGCTCAAAAATTTCAATGGTTGGGAATCCATAGGAATTTGGAGTCACATCAACTTTCCATTCCTGGGAAGAAGAGGAAAGTAATAGCAGGATCTGTCAAGAGACTATTAAAATCCAAACGGATATCAAGACGCGAACAGGAGCGAGTGCTGGGCTCTCTACAGTTTGCTTCGATAAAAGATTCAGTGC
>NC_090729.1:142871160-142893660 GCF_036898095.1 Palaemon carinicauda
TATGGGGTTGCAAGTAGTCCAGCTACATGGCAACAAAATAAGGATAAGATTTTTTCAGGAATCCAAGGAGTATTCATTTTTATAGATGATATCTTAATTGCTGGTAAAGACACAAGAGAATATAGATAAAGATTGTGAACAGTTCTGAAGAAGTTGAAGGAACATAATATTAGATTAGATAAGAGCAAATGTATTTTAGAAGTTGATTTATTGGAATACTTAGGTTTTGATATTAATGGCAAGGGTATTCACAAACCTAAAAAGAAGATTAAAGCTGCACAATCAACAAAAGTACCAGAAAATGTTATGGAATTACAATCATTTTTAGGTTTAGTAATATTCTATGGGAAATTCATTCAGAATTTGTCTACAATTACACATCCACTGAATAATTTGTTGAACAAGGGTGTAGAATGGAAGTGTACAAAAGAGTGTCAGGAATCTTTTGAAAGAATCAAACAGGAAATAACATCACCTACATTCCTAGTACATTATCAAATGGATTTACCAGTTAAATTAGTAAGTGATGCATCAAACATAGGTTTAGGTGCAGTATTATCTCATGTAATGCCAGATGGAACAGAAAACCCAATTGCATTCACTTCTAGAGTATTGAACAAGGCAGAAAGGAATTACTCTTAAATAGAAAAAGAAGGTTTAGCATTAGTGTATAGAGTTAAGAAAACGGATTTTTAGCGAAGCGAAAAATCTATTTTTGGGTGAGGTAGCCATGTCGTCCTGATGGAAGTTCCTTCTCAGTAGCTTCCTAGGTTTTATTTAACTACAGTGATATATCCCAGAGAATTTTACTTAAGGTATCCAGAATTCTATCTCCTGACGCAAATATCCCTGGCTTTCGCCTTTAGGGATATCGCATAATATCAGAGGATGTATTCTTGACACGCCACATAGCTATCTACACCCCTAATAGCGTTTACGCTTCGAGAGGGGAAAGTGGCAAGAATTGTAGAAGGGCCGTTATTAAGGCAATGCTCCTACTCGTACTATAGTTGGGCGCCAGTATGATGTCACATCCCAGCGCCATCTTGTCATTCTTCGTAGCGTTAGTGAGGTGCTACAGATACAGTACATTTGGGAGGGATTCATTCATCCTTTGTGGAAGGAAGGTGGGTACATCATGACGACATGGTTACCTCACCCAAAAATAGATTTTTCGCTTCGCTCAAAATCCGTTCTTTTTGGGGCTCAGGCCATGTTGTCCTGATGGAAGTTTACCAGAGCATTAATGTATCTGTGGATTTCCCATTAGTGCCAATAAACATGAGATAAATTTTCCTTGGTCATCTAGACCTAGAGACACATGGTGTTACCGTCATACACCCTTCAACTGATCATGGACTATGTCAGTGCTTTCTACCCCCTACAGGGAAGAGTCATGTGAGACTAGGAAAAAGACTCGAGGATTGTAAGTTCAAATGAACAATCTAGCAAACCAGTTTGTATATTGGTCTCATCATATACATGTAAAACATAATTTATATTCTGAAAGGAACAAAGTATGTATTAACTACTGACACCTCCCTTGGTCCACTTGGTGTGTTGTAAGCAAGGTAGACAGATTTTCATTTTTGTAGGAAATTTGTACAAGTCAGTAAAACAATCAGATATATAGAACCATTCATTACCAGGGACTGATACTTGATACAAGAACACACAATTGTGATGTTCTTCGTTCTAGAACAGATATAGTATTTGTTCAGAATATATTTTCAAAGTAAGAGGATAATAATTTGCTCTGGCACATTTATTTATTTATGTAGAATTTTTAGGGCGAAATGAGACACAAAATACATAAGTGTATTTATTGATAAACAATAGATAGCAAGGATAAGGTGCATTTTATAAAACAATATATAATGATAATTTTGGAAATATTGTGTAAAGCATAATTAAAGTAATAATAACAGAAATAATTGATTCACCTGAAAAGGAAACATGAAGCCACTTAAGAGGAAATATCGAAATATTTCATTAATCTTAATTTCTGTCGTTACAGTTCATAAACACTTGCGTAGCTATACGCATTGCACATGTGTAAGTCTTTTATGCTTTTTTCACCTTTATACTTAGAACAGTTCATAGTGTCACTACCTAGACACTTCACTAAACATGTCACTCCATAGGAGGAAACCATGTACACCCTTCACTATAAGTCCCAATTAGTGCACTGTTCTTTGCAGAATTGAAGCGGCAGGTTTTAGTACACTACCTGCTGTCACCACGAAATGCTTAATCTCTTGCAGTTGTTTCGCATAGTGTTTGAAGAACACCCTGGATGACTTCCATCCAGTATAGGAGCGAAGACTTTCAAAATCCATATTCCGAAAGAAGTTCAGAGACAAAGCAATTTTTCTCGAATCATGACCTGCGGGTGTGCTGTCTGGATCCGCTCTGCAAATGAAATAGGTGATATTCGCCCTTAATTGTTTCAAAGTCAATGTTGAACGTGAGGTTTCTCCACTGAAAAGCTGTCCTCCCCAAAAGTCTGAAGTTCTATGAAGATAGACCTTTAGGCATTCTACTGGGCATAGAGATGCATCTTCTTTCAGAGGGCAGATTCTCCAGGGACCCCACCTTTTGGTGGGCAGCTCATTCTTGGCGAGAAATGTTGGGTCAGGAAAGAGGTTCAGTTCTCCGCAGTCTGTGAACTGAATGTGGCCGTCATCCCTCGAAAGGGCCCCTATTTCACTAACTCTGGCTTCTGAGGCTAATGCAAATAAGAATATCACTTTTTGAGTTGAATCCTTTAGAGAGCAATCTTCATTGTTCAGGGTTGAGGCTAAATGAAGAACCTTATTCAAGGACCAAGAAATGGGCCTCGGAGGTGCTGCGGGCCAAAGTCAAGTGCAGGCCTTAGGGATCTTATTGAAGATTTCATTGGAGAAGTCCACCTGGAAGGCAAATAGCAAGGGTGTAGTCAAGGCAGATTTACACGTAGAGATCGTGTTGGCTGCTAAACCTTGTTCATGGAGATGAATAAAGAAAGATAAACAGAAATCTGTGGAGATCTCTCTCGGTTTCTTTGCCTTGACGAAGGCAACCCATTTCTTCCAGGAAGACTTGTATTGTCTTCTAGTAGATTTGGACTTATAGTCTTTTAAAAAGTTGATACTGTCCTTTGAAATCCCGGACCTTTTCTTGACTGCTAAGGCAAGAAAATCATGAGATGAATGTTCCGGGTTTTCTGTGATGAAGTGGAGACAGTCGACTTCTGTGCTTGTTGAGTCAGAACTGGATCCGGCAACGGGATCAGCTTCAGTCGTAGTTCCGTAATCAGGGGGAACCAGATGCTGTTGGGCCACTTGTGAGCCACTATCGCTGCTGTTCCCTGAAAGGATCTCAGTTTGTTGAGGACCTTCAGCAGGAGGTTGGTTGGAGGGAACAGGTAAATCCTGGACCATCTGTTCCAATCTATGGACATCGCATCCACTGCTTCCGCTAGAGGATCCTCGTACGCGGCTACGTACTTTGGTAGCTTCTTGTTGTTGCTCATTGCGAAGAGGTCTATCTGCAGTCCTGGGACTTAGCATAAGATGAAGGAGAATGATCTTGCGTCTAGGGACCATTCTGACTCTATCGGGGTAAGCCTGGATAAATCGTCCGCCGTCACACTGCGGAACCCTTGAAAGTGAACTGCTTATAAGTGCCATCTCTTCTTTTCCGCCAAGTGGAAGATGGCCAACATCACTTGGTTGATTTGGGGGGATCTCAAACCCACTATCTCTCTCCTCTTCTTTGATGGAATGGAGAGGCAGTGTGACTGTAGGTTCCAGTGAACGCCCAGCCATTGGAACTTTTGAGCTGGAGATAGTCGAGACTTTTCCAGGTTGATCTTGAATCCTAGATGTTCCAGGAACTGGATCACTTCCCTGGAGGCTTGCGTGCATTCTTCTTCGGATGCTGCCCACACCAGCCAGTTGTCAAGATAGGCAATCACCTGAACTCCCTTTAGGCGTAGTTGACAAATGACTGCGTTCGTAAGCTTTGTGAATACCCTTGGGGCTATGTTTAGTCTGAAGGGCATTGCTCTGAAGACGTATTGTGTCTTTTGCAGCTTGAATCCTAGGTAGGAGGAAACTTGTCGATTGATTGGGACATGCCAATAAGCGTCCGCCATTTATATCGAGACTGTGTATGCCTGTTTGGGCAGTAGGGTCCTTATGTGTTGAAGAGTAAGCATCCTGAACTTGTGGTTCACTATGAACTTGTTGAGTGGTGACAAGTCCAGAATGACTCTGAGCTTTTCCGAGTCCTTCTTCGGAACACAAAACAGCCTTCCTTGGAATTTGACGGACTTTTCCCTCCTTATGACTCTCTTGTCTAAGAGTTCTTGGACATATTCTTCCAGAATGGGGGTTGATTGTTGGAAGAATTAGGGGAAAGTTGATGGAGTTGTGTTCCAACTCCAACCCAGTCCGTTCTTGATCAGGCTGTGGGCCCAGGGATCGAAGGTCCAACGATCCCGGAAAGAGAAAAGTCTCCCTACTACCGGAAGCATCAACCTTTGAGTGCTGGCTGGAGGACTTGCCTCCTTGGCCACGTCCACCCTTCTTGCCCCTGCCTCGTGAGGGGCGTCTAGAGGAACCTCGAAAGGAACCTCGAGACTTCGGCCGAAAGGTCGTGGATTGCTTTTCAAAGGCTGGGGTGAAAACAGGCGACTGTGTCGCTAGTTGCTGGGGCACCAGTTGGAACGTGGTGGGTGGTTGTGCCACCGTCTGGGACACTGTGGCTACGGGAAGTTGCTGTTGTCGAGGTGGGTGAGAGGGCGCTCTTGGTCGTTTAGTCTTCCTTTTGGGTTGAGGACCCTCATCTGGTGAAGACTTTCTCTTAGCTGACAAACCCCACTTTTGGAGAAGATTCCTATTTTCCATGGCAGCTTTGTCGACAACCTCTTTGACCACTTCAGTTAGGAAGAGGTCTTTTCCCCAAATGTTGGAAGCTATCAACTTCCTTGGTTCGTGCCTCACCGCAGCCGAGGCGAATATGAACTCTCTACAAGCCCGTCTGGCTTTGATAAAGTTGTACAGGTCTTTCGTGACTGTTGCCAGGTGAGCTTTGGCAAAGACCATGTACATATCTGGGGTTTGGGGAACGCTTGCCAATGTCTCCAGTCCGGTCTGAAGAGACATCGAGGCGGCAAGTCTTTCCTTCATTTCCTGCTCCCTGCGCAGGTGGAAGTCCGACAACTCAGGGTGGTCTTCTCCGAACTGACGTCCGGCAATGTCAACCTCCAACTTCCCGACTGAGAAGGTGCTATAGACATCCTTCCAGTCTGCATCATCCGATGGTAGGGCAAGGGAGAACGGCCAACACTCTTTGTGTGTGGGGCAAGGTTTTCCTGCCTCGACTGCCTTTAAGGCTGTCTTGAACCCTTTTTCCATGAAGGGGAAGGCACGGGAAGCAGCAGCAATGAAGGACGGGTGCTTCTTGCTGAGAGCTGGTACCTTAGAACTAGTAAAGGCCTCTCTTTCAAGGTACTGGTGAACAAGGCCTTGGCTTTGGGGAGATCAAGTATTATGACCTCTTTCGGCTCTGTCTCCTCTTTCGAGGGAGGTTCCGTCCTCAGATGAACGTAACAGTCAGGATAGGCCCCTTTGCTGAGCCAGAACTCGATATCCTCTATTGGGACTGTACCCAGCTTGTTGGAGAGGAAGATCTTGCCTCCTGACATAGGCATGTGCTCAGCATACCTCCATGGGTTGACGTCCGAGAAAGGGGGAAGGTCCTTAACGTTTATCTTCTTCGGAGCTAAACAGGAAGTCAAGAGCTGATGCATCTCGGTCCAAAGCGTAGCTTCCTTCTCAGATGACTCCTTCTTCATATCCTGAAACATAGACAGGAAAGAGGTTAAGGTGTGGCTAATATTGTCCAATTGAGGGGCAGAGGAGGTCTAAGGAATGGGCTCAGCCACCGGAGCCGATGAAACCGAAATAATTTCGGCTCCTGCATCGTCGTCCTCAGGAGGTAACACAGACTCCTGCTCCTGTTCTTCGGCTAGAAGACTACATTCCGTTTCTTCGGAAACAACCTACATGTTGTCTTCTAGCTGGATGTCCTTCATGGCATCCGAAACTTCAGATTCTGGACGAGGGGGATCTCAGATTGAGGTTGCGGAATAAGTGCATCCGAGGATGCCCTAGGGAAAAGACAGGCCCTCATCTTTTTGTTAGGAAGGTATGGGCCAGTGGTATTCTTCTGAAAACCTCTGACCCATTTACGCAGCTTCTCTCTTGCTGCATCCCTTGACTCAGTCGACTTTTGATCATCAAAAGCCTCAGTAACCAGATTTGAACATACGTCACATACCTGGGGGTCACAATAATTCAGAGAACCCTTCGTCGCTGCGCAGCGTGCGTGCATCCTGCACAGTCCATGGCCCCAGAAGTTCTTACTGAGGACCTTACAGAAATGGTTTCCACACTCGGGGTGGTCCTCATGTAAAGAAAGGAAAGGCAGACGAGTAGTCGGTGAATTATCTCACAAAATTCATCATACAATGTTATGTATATTTTTAGCTTAGGATAGGTAAGCTAGAAAGGAAAGAGGAAAGACACCTACATGTGTTTCCTGCTCAGCCAATTGCTATGACCCCCCCAAAATTGAATCTCAGGGTATTTCTTGAGGGTAGAAATATTAATGGAAGACGTTTATCCTCAGGATATATACTGGTGTAACATAACACCGTCTTCTAGAATTCAATATTGGGGATTGAATGTAGTGATCACTGTAAATTAAAGAAAGAACTCACTTTCTTTATATCAAGTGGTCTCACAACAGGCTGCCCATGAAACACCATGTAGGTTAGAAATTGTATGGGCTACCATACAAACTCTACAGTAGTTTTCTTATTGCAGTATGATCAATATTGCAATTCTGCTGACCACCATACAGCTATATATTGTAGGACATGCCGGCATACGCCGGCATGTTAGTTCCTGGGTTTAGATAGATGGTGCACTGCCTTCTAGTGGTAGTGGGCGGCAGACCGCCGGCAGTTGCGTGCCGCCGGCTGCCGGGGGGTTGCCGACATTCAGCGGCAATCTCCATCAGCCCACGGCGAGAGATATGTTGTCAGACAAGCATTCGACCAGCTGCCGGCAGCCGGCCGATGGGTCGCCGGCTGTCAGTGGGTCGCCGATCGTCGGCAACCCGTAGCATTCAGCGGTAGTGCAGTCTGCTGGCGGCCTGCAAACCAGCCGGCTGCCAGCGGCCTCATGGACGCCGGCAGCTAGGACCCAGGGTACTAGTGGTAAGAGAGAGAGAGAAAGCATGGCTGGAGGGCGTGTAAAGGCTCAGCCTTACAGTCCTCCATCCGGAATGGGGGTTCATATGGAAGGGGGGAATTGATACATTCAGGCTTCCATCCAGTCACAACCCGACCGAACTCTGCCGGCAAGGTTATGGAAGGCAGACCAAGAGAGGACTGAAGAACACTTGATAGGGGTGGGGAAACTCTGCCAGCAGCCGGCACAGCTGAAAGCCGACAGAGAACCCCAGCCAATCCTACAACCTACCCACACTAGGGTCGATTGTAGGATGATGGCCAAGATATGTGAAGGCTAGGCCATCACTAAAGGACAGCAAGGGGAGGGATGAGGGTCCTGTAGGTGAGGTAGGAGCCGGCAGGTTCTATCTCACCTAAAAAGACTCCGTTCCAGTACAAGGACCAACCTAAGGGCCAGGGAATTCGATTCCCTAGCCTAGGGTTAGCCCAATACAGAATGAGATGGCAGCACCTTCGCTGCTGTCTCAGAAGGTAGGAACAGAGTCTAGTGTCGGAGTCTCCCAAGCAATAGAAGAATTCAATTCTTCAGGTTAGGTTCTGCCGCACAGGACTGTCTGCTAGGCCACAGGGAGGAGGCATCATGTCATATAATGCCTTCAGGTGAGGCCTAGGGAGGTCTAGCCTCCTGCGTCGGTAGCCTAACCTGACTTATGAAGTCAATTCACCAAGCCAGTTGGCCACCGACCACAGACGGAATACTCTGATGTTCTGACCCAAAACCAAAACCAGTATTTGTGGTTAAGGGAAAGGGGAGAAACACCCCAGACTAGATTTACCCAAATAAAATTCAGGGTAAAACTGACTTGGGTTTAGTCTAGGCTAATTCAGAGGGAGAAGAGATTGCTCTTAAATCCCCTGGGGAGATTGGTATTGCTTAAAAAGATTAGGTGTCAGTCTCCACTTAATAAGACGATACAAGAGCAATCAGGGACATGCATGAAAGTATACTAAAGCCCCTAGGCTAGTAGCCTAGGTGCGGTGAGAATCGACTACCGAAACTCTCTCGTATACCATCTTGGAAGAGGAAAATTTATGCAGTAATATCTTATATGTATAAAATATTGCCTAAAGCTTCAATAAATTATCACACTAGGAAAACTATATCATGCATGAGAGTAAAGGCTAGGTGCCTAGGCTAGGAGGCCTAGCAAGAGTGAGGATTGGTAACTAAAACGCCGAAACCACGTTACCATCGGCATAATATAAAATTTCCTAGCTAAAAATGCTAAATAGCTAAATTTATTAAAGCGAATAAATACCGGGAAGGTCGTTCTGACTAACTAAATGACACATGCATATCGAAGGACCGCGTACATGACGCCATCCAGTTAGGCAACAGCTCCTGTTACGTTAATTACGTCTTGAATCGATTAAAAAACTGGCATGAGCTTACATTTATAAAAATTAAAGATAATACTCAACTTCCCAGAGGCAGATGAAGCTGGAGAAAGCATCATTGCAGCTAAAGCAATCCAAAATAGCGAGAAAGCACTAGGAAACACCGAGTTAGTATCGCTATGAGAGAAAGAATGACAAGATGGTAACGGGACGTGACGTCATACTGGCACCCAACTATAGTACGAGTAGGAGCGTTGCCTTAATAACGGCCCTCCTACAATTCTTGCCACTTTCCCCTCTCGAAGTGTAAATGCTATTAAGGGTGTAGATAGCTATGTGGCGTGTCAAGAATACGTCCTTTGATATTATGCGATATCCCTAAAGGCGAAAGCCAGGGATATTCGCGCCAGGAGTTAGAATTCTGGATACCTTAAGTAAAATTCCCTGGGATACATCACTAGTTAAATATAACCTAGGAAGCTACTGAGAAGGAAGTTCCATCAGGACGACATGGCCTGAGCCCAAAAATTTCATATGTTTCTTTATGGTAGGAAAAAGTTCACACTTGTTACAGATCATAAACCTTTATAAGCAATATGGGGTCCAAAAGCAAGATTACCTACATTGGTAGCTGCAAGACTACAACGTTGGGCAATTACGTTAGCCGCGTACCACTATGATATAGAATACCGTGCAGCATCAAATATGGGTAATGCAGATGCTTTACCTAGAGTACCAGTAGACAAAGCTCCAGAGGAGTATGATGACAATATTCTGTTAATTTCTGTATATGATGTACCCATTACAGCAAAGGATGTAGCACACAGTACCAAGAGAGACCCAGTACTTAGTAAGGTTTTAGAGAGTTTAATGACAGGTAGAGACTTATGTGGAAAAGAGGAAAATTGTAAATCCTATTAGAATATGAAGTGAGTGTACCACAAGGAATAGTGATGAGAGGTTAAAGGGTAGTTATTCCTAATTCACTGAGGAATAAGGTTTTGTCTGAAATACATGCTGATCACCAAGGTATTGTAAGATCAAAGTCAAAAGTCAATTGCAAGAACTTTTGTATGGTGGCCAGGTGTAGATAAAGATGTGGAATCTTATATGAGGAATTGTATGAATTGTGTTATGCAACAGAACAATCCACATTTTGCTAGAATGCACCCATGGGAGTTACCCAGGTATCCATGGCAAAGGGTGCATATAGATTTTGCAAGTCCTTTCTTAAATTATTTGTTTTTAATAGTCGTAGATGCTTACAGCAAGAGGCCAGAAGTCATTCTTATGAAGACAACAACGTCTTACGCCACAATAAAAGAGTTAATGCAAATATTTTCTACACATGGTATTCCAGAAAGAATTGTTACAGATAATGGTCGATAATTTACCTCGCAAGAGTTTAAAGAATTTTGTCACGTCAATGGAATAAAACATACATTTTCAGCAACATATCATCCCTCTACCAATGGAGAGGCTGAAATGTTTGTTCAAACATTTAAACACAATATGAAGTGTAGAAGAGCACATTCAGGTAACATATCTTTACATGTGTCAAAGTTTTTATTGTCTTATATGACAACGCCACACAGCACAACAGGCGTGACACCATCAAATTTATTGATGGGGAGGAGGATAAGGTGTAAGTTAGATTTGTTGTATCTAAGTTTGCAAAGTGATTTAGAAGATAAACGGTATAAACAAGTAGAAAATTTTCCAAAGGTAAGACAATTTTTACCTTTATCTGATGTCATGGTAAGATCGCACAACACTCCAGAGAAGTGGGTACCAGGAGCGATTGTAAGAGAGAAAGAAAATTTACATTATGATGTTGAAGTTGGTGGAAATATTGTAAAACGTCATGTTGATCAATTACAGCCATTAAACAGAAATACAGTAGAGCGTGTGAATGTTAGAGATGGAAAATTTTCAGTAATAGTTAGATCAAATGAGTCAAATATTAACCAAGATTCTCCAGCATCAAATGTAGATTCAGAATCAATTCATGTACCAGTACAAGATGAGGTTAGAGTGCTTCCTAATATGATTAATAGAGGAAAGCCCCCTGAGAGATGAGATTTATGAAGATTTTTACAATGTCAAGTTAAGGGGGATGAGACTATTATGTATTATTGTAATAATGTACTGTATTACCTCAAATGTTACGTGTATTGAGTGCAACATTGCATCATATTGCATTGATAAAACATGTTTAAGAATGTACATAACTGAAATGATTTTTTTTTTTTTATTAGGGTTCAAGCATTTATTAATTACCTCGAAGATAGGATGTGATTCTTTATACTTTTGTACTGCAGTAGGATTTAAGTCTTTTGAGAGCGATGTTCTAATGTTTTTTTTTTTTTATGTTTTGGTTTTTGGAGATTTGTTTATGAGACTCTCGACGCTCAGTTGGGATTTGGTTGTCGGAACCCCAGAGCCAAGAGTAATGTAGACTCTTATTATACAGTACATTAAAAGTTTATGTATACGCCTGCATTTGATTCAACATACCAACCCAAAATTGGCAACACAGATGGAATCCCCTGGATAATTACTAATAATCATTCACTCATTTACAGGTGAGTAATATGCAGAAATCACCAGACAGTATGCAACCAATACAAAAAGTGTGATATTTCTTACTTGAGCTCTGCCAACGGTAGAGCTTGACTGACTGACGTCGAGTGAATTCACCGCTCATGGAAGTAAACTAAAATGACATTTCGATATCTCGATCCATTCCAAATTGTGCGAGCACAGAAAATCATGAAATTAATGGATTATTGAATAAATATAAAATCGCTGAAAATACTATTGGAAATGGATCAAAATACAGAAATTATTAGTGAAAATAGAATTACTAAAACTTTTATATGTAGGCTACCTAACGATATTACCAAGCCAAACTTCAAACTATTACTAACCAAGAAGGAATATCAAAATACCATTTATAAACATTCTTGAACGAAATAACTCTCTAAAACAAGCTTAAGAATCCTTAAAGACCAAACCGTCGTTAGTCACGAAACTACGGAGTCTTACCATAGCATTAGTCGTTAGAATAGTCACAAGTAATGCTCATTATATATTATATGAGTAATATATTCATAAATCCATTAACAAAATAATTAACATTTTTATACAAGTGTAGTTGGAAAAGCAGGATGCTATATACCCAAGGGCTCCAACAGGGAAAATAGCTCAGTCAGGAAAGGGAATAAGGAAAAACTACAAGAGAAGTTTAAGAACAATAATAACAATACATTAAATCTTCCATACATAAACTATAAAAACTTAAAAACAACAAGAGGCTAAAAACTTCAAAATAACAAGAAGAGAAACAAAATAGAATAGTGTGCCCAAGTGTAGCCTCGAGCAAGAAATCTCTAACCCAAGACAGTAGAAGACCATGGTACGGAGGCTATGGCACTACCCAAGACTAGAGAACAAAGGTTTGATTCTGGAGTGTCCTTCTCCTAGAAGAGCTGCTTACCATAGCTAAAAAGTCTCTTCTACCCCTATCAAGAGGAAAGTAGCCTCTGAACAATTACAGAGCAGTAGTTAACCTCTTGAGATAAGAATTATTTGGTAATTTCAATGTTGTCAAGTGTATGCGGAAAGAGGAGAATGTGTAAAGAATAGGCCAGACTATTCTGTTGGTATAGATGAAATGAGCCGCAACCAGAGAGAGGGATCCAATGTAGTACTGTTTGGCCAGGTCGTAAGTACTGTACTTATTGAATAGATACTCTAAAGTTTGAACACTAAAACTTTTTGGAAATTATATCTTTGAGTAAGTAGTCATCACAAGGGACTTTGGTTACACCTTCTATTTGCAATAACAAACGGTCAAATGTTAAACGAAAATCTGTTAAATCTCTAAGGTTATGTTTTGTTGTTTTCATATACATAAGTTGTTGGCCTAAAAGTAATTGTTGTAACAATTGGTTATCATCTGCAAATCTAGACTTCAATAATGTAAGGACAACAATGTAATTATCATTTGTTATGGATAAACCTTCTATGGTTCCATAGGCATTACATCTAAGTTAAGATCTGAATATATTAAATTTAAACACCGGCTCAATGTCCTGACGACTATCAATGTGGCTGCTAAAAGAATCTCTAACACTGTTCCAATGACTTAATTCACCATTAAAATCAGGAAACTTTAGATCTGATAACTTTGGATGGGGAAGATGCTTTGCAGGTACTATCACTTGACAAGGAATGGGGTTATCAAGAGGTTGTCCATTTAAGGCTAACTGTGGTAATTTGGAATCTATAGCGGACTTAAGATCTGTCTGAAGTTTTCACACATTGTGTTTCAATGCCCTGTGGTCGACTCTCTACACTCCCTATCATATTCTGAACTATCAATAATATTCTCACTAACTAACCATAAGTTTTCAAAGGAATTTTTTTTTTTTTTTTTTTTTTTTTTGATAGCCAAGATTCAGAAAACTGTAAGGAACGAAAAGCAGATGACGGAGTTACCTCAAGTTCATCCACTAAAATGAAGATAATATCCTTCGATTCTTCACAAACTACATTATATCTAAGAAATGACTTCCATTCATCAACTATGGGGGCCAAAATTAGTGACTAGATTAAGTAAGAATAAATATTGTGAGGTATGAGAGACAGACCATAGCCGAGTAATGCTTTATTTCTGAGACGGGCAGAGTACATTGACCTGTGCGGACAGCAATGTGGCAACTTGCTGGGCAGGTGACTGAACGACCACGAACAGATGAGAAATGCGGGGTATTTATGTTTTCTGACATTGACATAATGATTAATATAAAATCCCTCACTTGTCATTTAATAATGAATCATACATAGCAATGAAGGGCAGGTGATTCTGCGCCTGAATGCATAAACAATATTTAAAGGATAATTACAGTGGATATGTACAATGCTGAAAAGAGCACTTCAAGCGTTGTAGGACGTCCTTACAACTACTCCTCCCCCCCCCCACCCCCACAAGACAATTATTAAAAGGAGAACATTTTAATGATTGTATGAAAAAAAAATTAATGGGTGAAACATAGATATGCATATTAGTCTCTGTAGCGAGATGGGTGTTGCAAGTGGCCCCTTTGTCAGGACACTAGAAATGGAGGGCCGTTATCCTCGATACGCGGTTGCAGGATGCCGCCCTGGTGGGGAGAACCAAGGGGTTCAACCGCTGGTTGTAGGTTCCTTGAATTGCGTCTGGTCTGGCTTCTTGCATCTTCTATTTGTTTGTTCTGGGGAGGCACTTGTGGGCGCTGCCTTTGCTGCTGGTGCTCGTTAATGTTGCTTTCTGTATGAGCAGTCTTTATTCTGTCCACGGTCAGCCAGTTTTCTGCTCTGTGGAGCATGATTTTAAATGCCTTCTTCGTTCTCTCCATCACACGATAGGGCCCTTTGTAAGGGCACGAGAGCGGGGGCTGGTGACTGTCCTATCTGACGAAGATGTTGGGCAGGTATCCAGCAAGGCAGGCCTGAAGTGCTTTGTCCTGTCTGCATACGTTTTGTGGCAGGGAATGAATTTTCCTTTCCTTTCACGAAGCTGGGCAAGGCTGATGTCTACGGTGTCTGGATCGGAGGGGAAAAACTCGGCAGTGACCACGAGCGTCTCCCCATAGACTTTCTCTGCTGAAGAAGTGTTGCTGTTTGCTTTCGGGGCCGTTCAAAGACCGAGGAGGACCCAGGGAAGTTGCTTGACCCAATGCTCGTCTGTGCATCAGGCTATTAAGGCCGCCTTCAGGGACTGATGGCTTCTTAAGACCATGTCGTTGGCTGTGGGGTTGTAGGCCGTCTTGTTGTGCAGGTTGGTCCCCATCGGGCGGGCGAGGGATGCCCACAGGTGCAAGATGAAAGCGGGTCCCCTGTCGGTCATCCTGTCGTCCGAGACCCAGAAACGACTGACCCAGCTGGAGAGAAGGACCTGAACACAGGCATCCATTAATGCTTCGGTCATGGGAGTCGCCCCCGGTCACCTCGTCGAATGGTCAATGATTGTGATTGGTACCTGGCGTCGCCCGAGGGTGTTAAGGGCCCACCAATGTTGACGTGAATGTGTCCGAACCGTTGCTTGGGTTAAAGGAACCTGCAGACTCCTGACTCAGTGTGACGACCAACCTTGCTGGTCTGACAGGCCGTGCATGCATGTGCCCACTTGCGTGAGTTCCTCCTGATCCCCGGCCACTCGAACTTGTCATTCATCAGCTTGGTTGTAGTCCTCGACGGCCTGTGCTGATATCACAGAGCAGAGTAGGGCCGTTGAGATGTCATAACTTGACGTCCTCCCACTGAAGGGAGGTCGAGGAGGACCTTGCATCTGCTGTGGTGGAGTTGGCTGTTTGTATCCGGGCAATGTCCTCGTCGTGAGCAGACAGAATGCCTAATGACATAATGCATAAGGACATAATGCATAAGGACATAATGCATAAGGACATAATGCCTAATGGACAAAATGCCTAATGGCCTAATGGCTAAAACATCTAAAAAGGGATACAAAAGTGACTCAAAAATACAGGAATAAAAACTTGTAACAAGTGTTTTTTTTAAACAATTACTCTTTAAAAACGTAATACAGACTGAAATCTTAGTTTTCTTTAAAAAAAAATAACACAATGTATATAAATTTATCTAATCATGAATAGGTTATTTACCAGAATTGAAGAAAATTCAAAAATTATGTGCCATAGCCCTTGAATAGGATAAACCTTCATCATTATTGTAAGTTGCATGAATTTTTTTGATCCGTTCATTTACTCGAATATATTTCTTATTAAATTTTTCAACAGTTGCACCTAACAATAAACTCAGTACTTGCTTGTTCAGTTTTGATTTTTTTTTTTTACAAGCTTAGAGAGAGTTGGGTGAGTAATTGAAACTTTCTTATTAAAAGCATGGTGCCATCCTTCTAGAGAGTTCATAGTTCTTGGCAAATTTGATTCTATTCTATGGTACACATTCCACATTTGAACATCGAAGGTTGGGCGTCTTTGTCGACATCTCTGAACTATTCCGAGCCATGTAATGTCAAAATATTCAAATAATTCACTCAGAATTTCGCCAGTTTCATGGTCGATTGGAGTAAAAAATTCAGTGAAAAGATCAACCACATCCTCTGGAAGAACAAAAGCAAAGGCTTGTATTTGTTTGATTATGAAAGCATTGTCATTATTTGTGTACCAGCGCTGGAGACCAAGATTTTGTATATTGCGCCAAAGACATTGACTGAAATGAAAGACACAGCCATTGATTGAAGTATTTGGAAAAAAATTCTTTAAACTTTTTATTGCTGCTTGTTCATAATCAAGAGTCACAGACTCTAGGAAGATCTCTACTAATCTCGATTAATTTATTTAAAATTGCTAAATAAAATAATTTTGCCTGGAAGGCATTTTTTCCATTAGGCATTTTGTATATTAGGCATTTTGTCCATTAGACATTATGTCTGTTAGGCATTTTTTCCGTGTTGAGGAATTATGCATTATGCCCGTAGGCATTCTGTCCTTAGGCATTATGTCATTAGGCATTCTGTCCTACTACCGTCCTCGTAGTCCAGCCCAATGTGAATGGAGTTGATGGTGATTCTTGACAGAGCGTAGGCCTCCGGGTTCTTGCTTCGCGGGACGTAGCTGATAGTGCAGCCGAACTTGGAGATGGCCACCAGGTGTCGTTGCTGTCGGTCGGCCATGTGTCCCCAGGCTTGGTCAAGGCATGGACCAGAGGCTGGTGGTCTGTCTGGATGGTGAATGAGGTTCCCTCTAGCAGGTATTTGAAGTGCCTGATGGCAAGGTACACTGCTAGAAGCTCACAGTCGAAAGTGTTGTAGTGAGTCTCGGATGGTTTTAATGTCGTACTAAAGAAAGCAAGTGGTTGGGGCACGTTGTTGATCACCTGCTCAGTAGTTAACCCCAGGCAGGACCCGGGGTCCTGATAGGCCAGGGTTGTGGCCTTGCAGAGGGTAGTCTTTGTCTGCTTGAAGGCTTCTTGTTGAGGGGAACCCCATTGCAGCTCCTTCGGGTTCCCCTTCAGGACGTTGAGAAAAGGGGTTATTGCACGGGCGACGTTGGGCAGGAACCTCCGGTAGTAGTTAGCCAAGCCAATGAATTCTTGAAGGGACTTTACAGAGGTCAGGGTCGAGAATTTGTTTAAGGACTCCACCTTCAACGTCACGGGCCGCATGCCCCTTATTTTGGGTTTGTGCCCCAGGAATTCCACCTGCTCAGCTCCGAATGTGCATTTGTCGAAGAGTACCACAAGGCCATTCTCCTGCAGTCGCTTCAGAACCGTCCTCACGTGTCCCAGATGTTCCTCCTGCATCTTGAAGAACACGAGGAAGTTGTCAACGTAGACGGCGCAGAAGGGAAGGTCCTCCAAAATGCTGTCCATTAGGCGCTAGAAGGTCGCCCCAGCGTTTCTCAGGCTGAACGTAGAGTAGAAGAAGGTGTAGGACCCGAAAGGGGTGATGATGGCCGTCGTTTTGTATGTCATCAGGGTGCACGTGGAGCTGAAAACAGGACTTTAAGAGGTTTATCTTGGAGAAAATAGGACTTTAAGAGGTCCATTTTGGAGAAAATAGTGGGCCCGTATAGGTCCCCGGTGAGATCCTGCATGTTGGGCAACGGGTAGTTTTCAGGTGCCGTGGCCAGATTTAGGCGTCTATAATTGCAGTAGGGCCTCCAGCTCCCGTCAGGTTTCTTGACCATGTGCTGCGGAGAGGCCTACGGGCTGGACACCTTTTTGCAGATTCCCATGCCCTCCATCTCCTGGAAGGCGTGTTTGGCGTCTTGTAGCTTCTGTGGCGGGAGGCTTCTGAGCCTGCAGTGGAATGGTGGGCCAGTCATTGAGATATGGTGGAATATCCCATGCTTGGCGGGGACCCCCTCCAGTTGGCGGAGCTTGGGTTTCAAGACCTCTGGGAACTCCTGCAGCAAGTGGCCATATTTGCGCATCGTGACTGAGCACACCCTAAGAAAACTGGGCCCGCTAGAGAGGTGGTGGGACTGCTTATTTGCGACGCACGTCTACCAGCAGTCCGTGGTGAGCGAGGAAGTCGGCGCCCAGGAAGGGCACCTTGACGTCTGCGATTAGGAAAGGCCAGCTGTAATTCCAGCCTATGATGGATATCTTCAGTGTCCTCGTCCCGTAATTGGTGATGAGACTGCCGTTCGCGGCAACCAGGGGGCCCCTGTCATCCGATGGGAGGCCTTGGTTGTCCTTTAAAGGTGGGAACGTTGACATAGTAGCACCAGTATTTACCAGGAACCTTTTTCCTGAGTTGATGTCGAGGATGTAGAAGCCCGTGTGATCGGGCCTCGCCTGCTCCACGGTAGGTTGCAGGTGTGGTTGTTTACTTAGTTTTTGGGATGGGCACATGGTTGGACACACTTCCACGCCTCTTTCCTCCACACTCAGTGGAAGTAGCACCATCTGGGAAGGTCAGGGCCCTTGTGGTAGTGTTCCTCTCGTTGTTGACGTAGCTATATATGAGAGTATCGGATGATCTCAGCCATCTCGAAGATGTTTTGGACCTTTTTGGTGGAACTATTTTCAGGGATTGGGTCATCGAAATCCGTAGGGATCCAATCCTTGAGGTGGGACTCTTAGCTTCTGGCCGGAAGCCCATCATTATAGATATGGGAGGATGATTCCATATTTTTTTGGTCTCAGTCCTACCAGGTGGGTTTAGCTTACACCTGTGCCTCTCTCTCTGTTTTGGTTCTATCCTTCGGGTATGGTATGGAGTGGACCATCTGGGAATTATACCCTCATTGTGCTGATACTGGAGAATGCAAATTTCTTTTCCAATGCATGAGACTTTCTTAATATTATCAAGCAGGTAAATCAACCAACAACAATAACAAAAATAAACTAGACACTGTCTTCTGTTATGGATACTACTGACAACGACCCCCTTCCCCTGAATATGCCGACTCCCCCTCGGCACTGTTGACGGCCACTGGCAATTCTATCATGGAAAATTCTGTTGTTGAATTAGGAATGAAAAAGGACCATTCCAATGTTCAGAAGTTGAAATTAATTCATATATGTGATTTGCCAATAAGCTGTCATTATGAAGCATTGTGGAGGACTTTTAAAGCTTATGGTTAGGTTAATAAAATAAGCATGAGTTTTAAGGAAGGTGAAAAATGGGAAGCATGGATTTGATTTGATAATCACGAGGAGGCTTTTAAAGCAGTCTGTCTTAAAAATTGAAATTGATAATAACGAGATTACAGGAGCACTATGCAATACTACTCCTAGAAACCTGGACATATATCGCCATAGTAACTGGCATCAAAATGACTCTATGGACCCCAGTACAAACTTGATAAGAGAAAGAAAGCCTGAACCCCCAATGTGGATTATAGCAACATCAAAGAGAGAAGAATAAAACTATTTTGAATTAAGTAAACTAATACGACAGAAAGTAGGCATTATACAGCGAGGAGACATTTCTAGATTTGGCAAGAAGTCCATTTTGATTATGGCCAAATCTAGAACACAGTCTATTATGCTAAATAATATTAAGATAGAAGAAAATTTAATGGTAGACAGCAAGCCGCATTTGAATTTCAGTTATGGTAGAGGGTTATCTTTAACAAAGATCTTTATGAATTTAATGAATAAGAAATATTAGATATGTGCCTTAGAGAAATATGGAAGGTTCATAAGATTCCAAGAACCACTATGATTATTTTAACATTTCTAGACCATGATGTATCCTCTCATGTATACTTCGAAAATGAGAGGATCCAAGTTCGTGTCACAAACAGAAACCTTTATTGTTATAATTGCTATAAATTTGGACATCCATCAATAGTATGCAAAAAGGAAAAGATCTGCGAAAATTGTTCGGATCCTGAGCATGGACCCTGTACTTCTATTTCAAAAAGCCCTAATTGTAGCCAAAAGCATAAAGCTACTAATAAAAAATGCCCTTAGTATGAAATAGAAGAAGCTGCTGTTCAGAAGTCAGATGCAGAGCATATCAGTGTAGGGTATGCTAGGCGATTTCTAAGAAGAACTAAAAGTTATGCCAAGACCTTACAATCTAAGGATGCAGGACATATAGAAAAAATTACATCACCACCTAGACCAGGTAAAGTAAAGTGTGATACAATTTTGTGTTATTTTGATCCTTTTGATTGTACATTTATACATTTATTAGTTTATAATACTAAACTGTACAAGAGTGCATCATGCTTTTCCATTTCAATAAAAAATAAAATACAATTGTGTTTTTAAACACCAAATATCTCTCCATCTTACAGTGGCCTACAAACTGTAATTAAATGTATGCCTACACAAGCATTTGTGGCTAAGTTTAACAAATCAGATATACAGTATGTTTTCATTTATTCGAATGTGGTATTGTATAGAACATTTAAAAATGGTTGTAATATACTGTACAATACTTGAATTGACAAGAAAATTAACTAAATCATAAGAGATATAGCTATTGAATTTCTGAAAAATAGACTGAGAAACATAATTTGCAATTTAGTTACCTAAAATTTAAGAATATCATGAATATATGAGTAAAATATACTGACATAGTAATGCAAATTATGAAAAAATATGTCGCAAAATTTACAACCGAATTCCATCCTATATACCCGTAAGCATTACCGCTCTGAATGTTTGGTTGCTCGCTCAACAGATGGAGCCATTCGTTTCGCATGGGAGTATCTGGCATCTTTTTATAGCACACTCATTTGTGTGTTAAAAGCCTGAGCCTTCCTATCTTCCTTCAGTATATAGTCTTTGATAGACACAATAAAACGATTTTCGATTCTCGAAAGTTATGTCAAAATAGCGGACGGAGTCCCAGTACAGGCGAATGGTCAGTAATGTGACTGGAGCAACTGAGGATAGCAATGTATTGGCTGATCATTTCTCCAATGTATCAAACAAGTGCAGAGTAGCTCCTGGTTGCCTGTATAGAAGCAGTGAAGAACGTAAAAGGGTAAATCTTTCAAGAGAAAAGAAGGAGTCCTATAATAATCCTTTTACCGAAAGGGAATTTGATTCAACATTTGCCAATTGCAACAATACAGCTCCTAGTCCTGATGGAATTCCATATGTAATGATTAAACACGTACCTATTAATACAAAGTTATTTATTTTAAGCATTATTAACAGAATATGGCACGAACATAGTTATCCAAGTATTTAGGAACTAGCCATTATTTCAACCTTTTTAACCCTGGATAGGTACGGTGGGTCGTTTGCGACCCCGAGCGTCAAAAAAAAACAGGTTTTTCTCACGTGACTCACCCCTGTGACTGAATTTGTGGGTGATCGACCTGCAGGAGGTGTCTCCCCTACACGCTCTAGTAGTGTCCAGATGTGCATTGCTGTAGCTGTACTCCTTCCCCGATTTCTGAGACGCGTCGGGGTCGTTCGCGTCCGAGTTTACCCTTCTGAGGTAGTTTGCATAATTATCAAAGTTATTACGTATTATGAAATTGTCGTAGAATGGTGCAACTTGTATAGGTTATCAGTTGTGGAAAGTCTTGGTGGATTGTTTGGCTACCATGTGCATGTTTTTTTTTTTAGTTAAAATGTCGTTCATCACCACGAGGACCATTTTACCGCGAGTGCCCCTTTTTCATTTTTTTTCATTTTTTTGCCAAGTCATTTTTCCGTAAGATATTGCCAAATAGTGTCGTAAAACTTTTGCTTGTTTAGTATTGGAAAGTGTGTCTAGATGATCTGGCTACCCATGCATGACTTTGTTTTTGTCAGATACGACGTAGTTATTGGTATATTGGGTATTTAACTGCGGTTACCAATTTCTGTTTTTTTTCAATATTTGTAAAAATTACTACGTAGTAAGGAATTGCCGTATATTATTGATTTTTTTTTCATGTTCATGTGTTAGAAAGTGTGCCTTGATGGTTGGGCTAACACGTGCATGTCTTTTTTTTTATCTGAGATGTCGTATATTAGAATGTCGGGCATTTTACCGCGAGTGTCCCTTTTTAATTTTTTTTAATTTTTTTGCCAAGTCATTTTTCCGTAAGATATTGCGAAATAGTGTCGTAAAACTTTTGCTTTTTTAATGTTGGAAAGTTTGTCTAGATGATCTGGCTACCCATGCGTGATTTTGTTTTTGTCAGATACGACGTAGTTATTGGTATATTGGGTATTTAACTGCGGTTACCAATTTCTGTTTTTTTTTCCAATATTTGTAAAAATTACTACGTAGTAAGGAATTGCCGTATATTATTGATTTTTTTTTCATGTTTATGTGTTAGAAAGTGTGCCTTGATGGTTGGGCTAACACGTGCATGTCTTTTTTTTTATCTGAGATGCCGTATATTAGAATGTTGGGCATTTTTCCGCGAGTTCCCCTTTTTATTTGTTTTGCATTTTTTTGCTTAGTCATGTTACCGTAAGGAATTGGCAAGTAGTGTCGCAAAACTTATATTTTTATAGTGTTGGAAAGTGTTTTTAGATGATCTGGCTACCCATGCCTATTTTTTTTTTAGCCAGATATGGCGTATATATAAGTATGTGTTCGATTTTCCTGTGATTGCCATTTTTTCGTTTTTTCCCATTTCTTTCAAAATTACTACGTACTAAGGAACTATCACAGAGTAATATTTCATTTATATGTTTATTTGTCGGAAAATATGCCTTGATGGTTTGCCTAGCACGTGGCTGAAATTTTTTTTTTCTGAAATGCCGTATATTAGAATGGCCATTTTTCCACGAGTGCCCCTTTTTATTTGTTTTGCATTTTTTTGCTTAGTCATGTTACCGTAAGGAATTGGCAAGTAGTGTCGCAAAACTTATATTTTTATAGTGTTGGAAAGTGTTTCTAGATGATCTGGCTA
>NC_090729.1:142898660-142905226 GCF_036898095.1 Palaemon carinicauda
ATGACAAATTATGAACCAGTGGAGCGTTTTCTCACATTCATCCCAATTTCCAGTCACACAGGTCAGAATCTTGCTGATACTCTACTTCAGTACTTATCAAAGCAGAACATTGATTTCACTCATTGCCGTGGACAGACATATGACAATGCTAGTAATATGTCCGGTAAATACATAGGTATGCAGCAAATCCTGAAAAACAAGAACAGTTTGGTGGATTATATTCCATGTGCAGTCCACTCACTAAATCTTGTTGGTCAATCTGCGGTGGATTGCTGTGTTGAAGCTGTTTCATACTTTGGGTTTTTGCAGCGTTTGTACACATTCTTTGTAGCATCTACACGTCGATGGAGGATTTTGCTAATCCACATAGAACAGAAACCTCATTGTCTTATTCCTAAACACCTATCAGATACCCGATGGTCTGCTAGGGCTGATGCCACTGAGGCTGTATTCCAAGGATATCAGCAGTTCCACAGTGCTCTTGAGGAAATTGCAGCTGATGACAGTCAGAATAGGGATACTCGAAATCAGGCAAACGCTTTGGCAAAGCATATGGATACCATAGAAGTATCCTTCATATGTGAACTTTGGAATGACATTCTGCAGTGCTTCAACCAATGCAGCAAGTTGCTGCAAAGTGCTACCATTGAACTAACAACTGCTATTGGTCTTTTGAAAAGTCTGGCTCAATTCATAAGTGATTGCAAAGAGAAATTTGATATTTATGAGCAGAAAGCTTCTGACCGTTGTGGAAACAGCTCTTATAAGTATGAAAGTGCAACATGCCAAATACCTAAACGCAAGAAGCATGTTAGTGAAGGGAGTGCTGCAGATGCTATGGAAAGTATGACAGGAAAACAGAAATTTAAAGTTAACACTTTTAATGTCATCATCGATCAACTGAACAGTGCTTTTAAAAAACGCATTGAAGCATATTCAACCATGCAGCAGCGGTTTGGTGTTCTGACTGAGTTTGAATCAATGTCTGATGATGATATTGTGGCTGCAATTGAAAGACTTGTTGGTGTGTATGCAAGTGATCTTTCTTCTGACTTCTATTCAGAATTCTGTCAGTTTATCTGTTGGCATAAGGAACAGACAAAGAAGAAATGTAGCAAAGAAGCGTCAACAGGTATTGCTCAACATATGTTCAAATTAATGCACAAAACTGGAATTTAAACTGCATTTCCAAACACTGAAGTGGCTTTGCGAATTTACTTGTCCCTGATGGCTACTAATTGCTCTGGTGAACGGTCATTTTCCCAGCTTACTCGAATTAAGGATGTAAAGCGATCCACAATGAGTCAGCACCGCCTTGGTGTGTTGGCACTTCTGTGCATTGAAAAAGATTTGCTATCCGAAACTGACTTCAGTTCTATGATTGATGGGTTTGCTACTGTCAAAGCAAGAAAAGTGAAAATTTAATGTATAGAAAAACACATGTATGTAGTAGTACCTTACCTTAACATATGTAAAATTGATAAGGTTTTGTTTAGAAATAAATGTTTACTAATGGATATTAGTTATTATTGTACAATAATATAAATTTTATCATTAGTTCAGGCCATATTTTAAAAAATCTTGAAATTTGCCTTAGGGCCACAAGAGCCTTAATCCGCCACTGGATTTAATCAAGTGTAGTTATGTATGAAATCACAACAGAATGACAGAATATTACTGTAAGATAGCCAACAAACTTAAAACACAGAAGTTCAAATCTGAGTGAACATGGCGAAAGTGACTGTCAATATGGGTACCTTTCGAACAGTCGGACCGATATTGTGTCACTGAAATCTATATAGAAAACATATCTGTTGCCTACATGTTTGAAACGTTTTAGAACATAATCTCTCTCTGTTCCACGACCATGTGACGCCTGAAACGTGTTGGAAGTTGGAACAGGCAATCTCTCTCTCTCTCTCTCTCTCTCTCTCTCTCTCTCTCTCTCTCTCTCTCTCTCTCTCTCTCTTCCATTTCCGTAGAAATGTTTAGAATTTTATGATTTATATTTTTTCCCAGATTTCTGTATATATTTATATAATTTTGGGAAATAACTGACAAACCATTACAAATTTTAAAAGATTCTGCCGTGATTTCTTAAATTCGGATAATAGTTGCAGATTTCAGAAGATGTCCAGAAATTTCTGATAATCTGACACATATTTGGACCTCTTAAGTCAGGTATCACCTTTAACAGAAAAAAAGGACGCTTGCATGAGAGAAGCAAATAGTCAACATGAGCGTCCTTCAGCCACTCAGACTGATGTCATACCATATGGTGAGCAATTACACGCTACGTCCTCGGTCCTGACTACGACGGCAGTACGGCCAACCTAGGTACTGGCGAAAGTTCATCCGGCCGGCTGTGGGTGAGCTTTCATACGGCCAATTTGCTATCACACGCTCCGGTTTGAACATGTGCTAGCGTCGCGACCGACGGCGCCGTAGGGAACTGGTTAAGTGTAATAGGGGCTTTACACTATACTGGTATCAGATTGGCCACAGGAGCCTTTAGAACTTCACCTATTCCAAGCCTCCTTGTTGACGCTGCAGAGTTACCTTTAGACCTTTACCGAAAGTCTTCTATTGTTCGGTATTGGTTTAGGTTGCAAAGACTCCCTAATTCTTTAGCCTTTCAGACTGCAAGCCTTGTAAGGCACTAAACATACTTTGATATGCACCCTAAATCTCCTCAACCTCGTGGTTTTCTGTTGAAGCAATTATTGAACAGTCTTGACATAATTAGAAGTAAGGTGCTCCCATTTAAGATATCATCAAAACCCCTCCGTGGAAATTACGAGAGTTATCTTTTTGTGAATATTTTATTGTTGTTAAACAGAATAAGACTGACTTAGAAGCCAGATCTTTTTTTGGAAAATGTTGCCGAACATAGGGAATCAAGTTTTATATATACTGATGGCTCCAAATCCGATGCTGGCATTGGATTTAAAGTACATAGTAATGGTTTTAATTATAGAGGTGCACTTCCTCTAACAGCTTCAATATTTACTGCCGAACTTTATGGCATACAAACCACTATTATACTAAGTGCTTACAACAGAGAGAAAACATGTGTCAGCGAGATAGATGTGTGGGTAGAGAAAAAGACTTAGAGTGTTACAAGTAAGGAAGAGTTAGAAAAGGGTAAAAAAGGCAGTCATGAGTTACCTGGTTTTACTGTAGCTGGTAACCGGAGGGTTTTGATTTTTTGCAAAATCAAAGGAATCAGGAATTGGCCCGGGTTGGGGAGAGGAATGACTAACAGGAGGATGTTGCCTGGAGGTCTAGGGCGTGTAGAGGAATGAGGAGAGTTTTTGAATGAAGGAGGAGGATGATTTATGTGTTTTGGAGGAGAAGGAGGACTCTTGTATGCAGAAGGAAATTGAGTTGTAGGAGAAGGAGAAGGATTGGAGATTTATAGAGAAGCGCCGATTCCAAGCGTGGTGTGGTCCCTGGCACTTTGGGCAGCAGGCAAAAGTTGGTTTCCCATGATCCCAGAAACACTTCTGTGTCATGGCTCTTCGCACAAATACCACAGCTGGAGGTATTAGCTATACATTGGTTATGGTGGTGACCGAACCTTTGGTATCTAAAGCATCATAGGGGAGATGGTCTGAAATCCTTCACAAAGAAGGAATCCTAGAAACGTAGATCTAGGCTGACAGGAGGAGGACTCTAAAAAGGCACTTGATCTTGAAGGGTGGTGCACCAGATCTTGTGATCCACCTTCCAGTAGAGATTATGTTGTTGTGTTACTGGATAGATTCAAGAGGGAGCTTCATGTGGTACCCACAGATGATAATGAACCTCGTCCTCAAAGCAGGATCCAACTTCCTGAATGAAGCAGTGTCTTTTGAGGAGTTCCAGGGCAGCAGCAACGTTCTGGGGGGAGGTAATTGGATCCCCGGCAAGATTGGGTCTTTCTTTAATTTGGATAAAGGGAAGTCAGCCTCAAGAGACATGACCTTGGTGTAGGTACTTATTGTAGGATCGTGAAGGACAAAGAATTTAGGAAGAGGGTTTTATATATATATATATATATATATATATATATATATATATATATATATATATATATATATATATATACATATATATATATATATATTGAGGTAGGTCGTTGCTCCTGGCGTGCTTCAAAGATAAAATAAAAAGGAGGACGAAGAGCCTGGAAAGATGTTGTCCAGACTCTTCGTACTCATTTTTATTTTATATATACATATATATATATATATATATATATATATATATATATATATATATATATATATATATATATATATATATATATATGTATGTATGTATGTATGTATGTATGTATATATATATACACACACACACACACACACACATATATATATATATATATATATATATATATATATATATATATATATATATATATATATATATATACACATATCTGTTTACTAAATTGCAAATTGATATATTACGAAGGTAGCTTCGATGGAATAATTCCATTGTAATGATCATAAATTTATATAGGTTGCTTTATTATTATTATTATTATTATTAATATTATTATTATTATTATTATTATTATTATTATTATTATTACTATTATTATTGCTACTATTTGCTAAGCTACAACCCTTGTTGGAAAAGCAGGATGCTATAAGCGCAGGGCCCTAACAGGGAAAATAGCCGAGTGAGGAAAGGAAACAAGGAAAAATAAAATATTTTTTGGAACAGTAACAACATTTGAATAAATATTTCCTACATAAACTATAAAAAATTTAAGAAAACAATAGGAATGGAAATTAGATAGAATTGTGTGCCCTAGTGTACCCTCAAGAAAGAGAACTCTAATCCAAGAGACTCTGAAGAGCATGGTACAGAGGTTACGGCACTACATAAGACTAGAGAACAATGGTTTAATTTTGGAGTGTCCTTCTCCTAGGAGAGCTGCTTACCATAGCTAAAGAGTCTCTTCTACCCTTACCACGAGGAAAGTAGTCACTGAACACTTACGCTGCAATAGTTAACCCCTTGGGTGAAAAAGAATTGTTTGCTAATCTCAGTGTTGTTAGGTGTATGAGGACAGAGGGGAATCTGTGAAAAACCGGCCTCTTACGTGTAAGGAAAGGGAAAGTGAACCGTAACCAGAGAGAAGGGTCCAATGTAGTACTGTCTAATGGTAGTATCTCAACGAGTGGTTAGTGCCCTGGCCAACCTACCGCCTAGGTTTTATGTATAAAGATTATTACGGTAGTCCATAAAAGATCTTTTGCACGTAATAATATTTTATGATTCGTTTTTTTTTTTTTTATTCAATGGCCATTGAGAGTATAGATCTAATTGTGATATTGTTGGTAATCGTATATAATTTGAAATAACCCCCCCCCCCCCATTAATTGTATTATGGAACCCTGGCAATTGAATATTCGGGAATGAATATATTGTACCAACCGTGTTTCACACAATTGTACATAATTCCTTTTGTATATATTATGCTTGTATCTTCGCTCTTCCCTCGCACTAAAACGAACATGAAAATTCATGTCTGGTTTTTCCTCTGTAATATTGTCTGTCTTGTGAACTTGTTATGTCCTGTTGCCTTGAGGTTTTGTATATAAGGAGAGTGTTCCACAATAATATAACTCAGTCGTTTCCAATCTGCCTTTGAGTTCACACCCTTACTCGGCGCCGGCACAATATAATTTAAAGGTCAAGCATCCTAAGGTCTTTCCCTGCCAGTTGCGAGATTTGTTTGAGTGTTATTGTTAAATAGCGCATTAGATATATAACAAGTTTTTACATCTCGCTTGAGGTCCATGAATCTTACTGCATATGGTCAACCAATCATCCACCGCAGGTTAGAGTAACAATTCATGCAAAGGATTTTGTATATTCCGGTTTTTTCTAAAAAGGCATCCATGAATCTTACATAAATATCAATTTAAAATTCAGTTAAATTTCATGATAAAAAATCGTAAAAATATTCAAGATATGAATACTGAAACAGGTTCACAAAGCGAGAGAGAGAGAGAGAGAGAGAGAGAGAGAGAGAGAGAGAGAGAGAGAGAGAGAGAGAGAGAGTTTCCTGAGGAATGAAGAAGCAGGCTTACCGTATGTAAATAACTTACACATCACTGTGTATATTCATTAGAAGGAACAGAATAAAAAACTTTCGGCCACTGAAGCTAATTCCATTTGGAACTACGAAACGAAAAAAAATCTCTAGATAATGTTGTTCTCTATTTGCTCTACTATATTCTACCTCGGTGATAGAACTTGCAAACGTCTTTGAATGAACAACTACAAAAAGAAACGAAGAAAAACGGCCATATTCTCTGGGACGTTAAACCTATAATGTTCATCATCATCATCATCTCTTACGCCTATTAACGCAAAGGGCCTCGGTTAAATTTTGCCAGTCGTCTCTATCTTGAGTTTTTAATTCAATACTTCTCCACTTATCATCTCCAACTTCATGCTTCATAGCTCTCAGCCATGTAGGCTTGGGGCTTCCAACTCTTCTTTTCTCCTTTTCTTGGCTCGCCCATAGATCAAAGCGGTCAAGCCAGGTGTGCTTTAAAGTGACC